>NC_046313.1:88479005-88779005 GCF_009819535.1 Lacerta agilis
CAAGTAGGGCTGGGAGAGACTCCTGCCTGAAACCCTGAAGGTCAACTGCCAGTCAGTGTAGATAGTGCTGAACCATATGGACCAATGGTCTGACTTACTATGAGCAGCTTCCTGTGCTAATGTTGTGCTTGCTTGAGCGGCCAGATGTTAACTTATGGAGATGCATCAGATATATAACATGGAAGTTTCTATGGAGCTACTGGACCATGTATAAAGGAACCTCTGGTCCTCCAGCTGTTGCAGGACTTTAACTCTTCACCATCCCAGCCAGCAAAGCCAGTAGTCAGGGGTGATGCAAGTTGCAGTCTGACAACATCTGGAGGGCCGCAGTTTGCCCATCCCTCTACCGGTAGTAGTCCATAGTTATATATTTGCAATCCATGAACACACACACACACACACACACACACACACAGTTAATAAATACTGTACAAATGAGGGATGCCTACTGACAATATTTCCTTCTGACCCAATTCAGGGCATTAGAAAACAGTCTGTCTTGGTCCTGGTGGTTCATAGGTTGCCCAATTCAGCTTAGGGTCCCTATCTCCATTTCCCTGCCTATTCATTCCTGGGAAATCAAAAGATGGCATAACTTTGTCAGGAGTGGATAACATTTGCAGGAGTATTATCCCTCCACAGTGGATAAAACCAGCCCAATTACAGGCAAATAGGTACAGGACGCTTTTTATGCCAAGGACCTTTCAATGTGAATGATATTATCTATAACTTCTTTATTTTTAGGTAGAAATGGACAGATTTTGCAGCCACTCACATCTTCTGAGGGAATGAATCCTGTAAAATTTCAGCTGGAGTGATTTTCCCATTGCAGTTTTGTGTGGAGTTAAAAAAAAAGGAATCACTTGACCTTCCCATACATTTTGTGGGCAATTGGTCTGAAAACTTCAGACATGAGAGATGTGCCCCCCTGGGTAAGGAACCTACCAAACTGCAGGCAAATAAGTCTAGTAAGGTTTGTGCTAGGCACCTTCAAAGCTGATTTTGGGGAGGATTCATTTTGCTTTGAATACATGCCTGACCTGTCAGTCACAACTGATTCTCCCTCTGCTTTCTCCCCACTTTGCTGCTTGCTGTGACTTCCTAACATCATTCCATATGGGTGTGATTCTCTGTACAGTAAACTGCAAGAAATTACTTTTGCTTTGAGCAAACAACTGTCTGCAGCATTTTGATGTCTGGATCATCAAACTTGTGTAACTTTGTACAAATCCCTCTTCATTTCTAGCAAGACCAAAGTCCCTCCAAGGCCCTGTCTCAGGATTCAATATTTGTCCAGATGTGATGCACACTCTATGTATGTTGCAAGTACACAATATTTTTGGCAGACTTAAACTGGCTATTTTGTTTCCACCCAAAAAGGAAATCAGCATCATTTTGTGAATTCAGTGCTCTCTCTCTCTCTCGCTTTCTCTCATCATCTAAGCCAATTCTCAAGGGTTCCATATTCAGCCACCCCCCACTGTACATGCAGAGAAATTCATCTCATAAATATGAATAGGAAGCTTCTGTAGATGTTGGGTGCTAGATGACTCCTAATAACTCTGTTAATCCACAAAGTATTTTTCTCCCTTTCAAATATCATTCATTAGTTTACAGTAATTGATTCCATGAATATAACTTCTATTCAGCAAGGAGAATGATTGTTCTCAATTATGTGCTTAAAACTGCTCTGGCTATATCTGTTTATGGAGACTTATACAAAGCCTATAGTAAAACATACAAAACACAGCAAGGTTCAGGATAAGCTGCAAATTCAAATCGATTCTGGTGTTAATATTTACATCCTATCAACTGCATATCACATACTGTACATTTCTGGTTTCAGCAAACGGAATAGCAAATATTAAGCATTTCATTATTTTTATGTCAATAATCTGAACACCACTTAATCACAGTATTCTCTAAGCAGTGTACAGGAGACCCAAATGAGTTAAAACTAAGCCTGCTGGAATAATAATAATAATAATAAAGTATTTAGTAAGTACCGGAAGTTCAGCAGGGAGGGAGCGTATCTGTCCTGAAGTGAAAGGGAGTTCCACAAAAATGGGCCCACTCTGCTAAATGCATGGCTCCTTTTGTTTCTTAAAATAAGTGATCTCTTACAGAAGGGAAATGTAATTTTCTTTTAACTGGGAAAATGTTCTTTATGAATAATGTACATACTAGTTTTCTCTCTCTCTCTAAACAATGGCTAGAAGTGATTGATTGTACATATCTATTAATGAAAGTCTGTTTCAGTTTTAACACAGTAAATTGCAATTGCTTCCACATGCCGTGCTCCCATTTTAATTTTTGCACTCAGGTGAACTGCAGTTCAGACTGGAGCGCAAAAGCAGTTTAAAAGGAGGAGAGCAAGTCAGAAATCGTGAGAGAGAGGAAAAGAAAGAGAAAAGAACTGAACTCTACACTGGACTTTTGAGTACTTTTATAAGTGCGCTTTTGGCCTTTTAATGTATTACGTCTCTGGTCTGTAGTCTGAAATAAATATCTAGATGCCAGTTTACCTAGCCAACTCTCATTTAGCAATGAGTCTACAGGAAGGAGGCCAGGTTTCACAAATACACTGTACTACAGATATGGCACTAATGGAAAACTTCTGCTCAGGATGGTGCTGATTGCATTATGTTGTTTTTGTTGCTGTTGTTGTTATTTGTATACCACCCTTCATTTGGAGATCACAGGGTGGTTCATAACATAAAAATACAAAACGAGAACACAAAATGCATAATAAAACAAAAACAAAACACATTTTAAGGGACACAGAATGTTTAATCAGCTAAAGGCCTGAAACGTTCTTGCCTATCGCCTAAAGATATGTAATGAAGGCACCAGGTGAGCCTCTCTGGGGAGAGCGTTCCTCAAACGGGGATCCAATGCAGAAAAGGCCTGTTGTTGTGTTGCCACCCTCCAGGCCTCTTATGCAAGGGGGGCACAAAGAAGGGCCTCAGATGATGATTTCAGGGTCCAAATCAGTTCATATGGGTAAAGATAGTCCTTGAAATAAGGATTTTGAAGGCAAGTGTATGCCCATAATGGTAGGCAGTGGTTCAAAGTGGATTACAACACTGCTTTGTTGCAGTTGTTGAAAAAATCAAATGGGAAAAGTGAAGCTGCTCTCCAAAGTCCAAATATTGGAACTGTATTACTAGGAATCTCATGGTATAAATAATAATTACAACTCTGGCTCAATGCGAGTAGTGATCTTCATAATGTAAATCTCACTTGACAGGAGGAGGGGAGGGAGGAATACTTGGCCCCAACACTCATTGCTGACTTCATGAAAAAAAAAGATTGATAAAGTCTGGAATGTGATCAACCAGATGCCACAAACAAGACACAAGTGCAACAGCATTCTTGTCACTTGTGATTCCTAGCAACCGGTATAAGAGGCACACTGCCTCTCAGTCATCTTAGCAGATATCCTTATCTGCCGTGATATAATCTAATCATCTTTTAAAGCTATCCCAGTTGGCGGATATCACATCTTGTTTGAGCAAATTCCAGTGCACTGTTGTGAAGAAGTACAGAAGGTCGGCTGTTCGAATCCCCGCAACGGGGTCAGCTCCCGTTGCTCGGTCCCAGCTCCTTCCCACCTAGCAGTTCGAAAGCACGTCAAAGTGCAAGTAGATAAATAGGTACTGCTCTGGCGGGAAGGTAAACGGCGTTTCCGTGCGCTGCTCTGGTTCACCAGAACCAGCTTTGTCATGCTGGCCACATGACCCGGAAGCTGTACGCCAGCTCCCTTGGCCAGTAACACGAGATGAGTGTCGCAACCCCAGAGTGCGGACATGACTGGACCTAGTGGTCAGGGGTCCCTTTACTTTTACCTAATTTGTTTTTACAGAACACACAGTCATACTAAAGAGTCAAAACTATCCACACAATACATTATCAGAACAAAAGTCCTGAGGGTTCCTGAAATCTTCAGTACAAGTACACGCACAGGACCTGCCTGTGAATGGCAAGAAATAGGTCATTTAAAAACAGAAGAAACAACATAATCACAGCTCCATGCAACATTCTACACAAATCCAGTCACTGAAACCACTCTTCGATTGCCACTCGCTCACACTTTGATTACACTACGGTAAATTAAAATACAAAAATCAAAAAAGGGAAACAAAGCAGCTTCAAAAATTGTTGTGTCTTGGGTTCGTGGAACAATAAATCCAGCGACACTTCTTCGTGAACAGCTCTTTATTGTTAGGTAACCAACAGGACAGGACAAGACTGGGGAATGGGGGCAGGGGAAGCTCTATTTAAAGGCACACTGGTACAGAGAGGATAGATACATTTAAGCGGGAACCAATAATATTCGAACTTTCCGGCGGGACCCAATCAGGCTGTGGATTGTGCTTGTACTCTTAAACTGACCAATGACATTACTCCACCCGGCTGACAGAATGTCTTAATTAATACACAACAAAAATTATGTCAGGATACTGAAAATTTATCTATAACTGTCTGGTTAGAGCCCAGGATGAGGAATCTTATTTTCAAATATTATTACATATTGTTTTATAACACATAATATTCATTAAGGTCTAGGGAGAAAATAATTACATAAAAAGGGAACATAGTTTGCATAGGCTGCATTTGAAATCCGGTCTTGGTTTGCAAAGGCTAATGGAGTTTTCTTCAGGGGGATCATCTGTGAAATTATTAGACAATTTATTTGAATAATGGTGTATTATGCTAAAGAGCGGGAGTTCTGATGTTTGAACACTCTGGCCAACATGATTGTTAATGTAATTATTTGTACTGTTGTTGATGCTATTGAAATGGCCTCTGGCTAAAACAATTAAAGAAACTGTATAATTTTACATGGCAGTTGTTTGTATCAAGTTGGTTTATGCAAGCCGATCAGGGAAGCAATTACTCACAGAACAATGTATGGAACTGCTTTAACAGATTTCAGGGGGAAAAATAAGAGAAAACTCTTTTGTCTAAAATGCTCCAAAAAGATGGATTTAGACCAAACACCACAAAATTGATCCCTGGGAAATGAAATAGGGAACTGCCTTTGCTTATCTACCTTTCTCTTCATCCTTGTTTTTGAGGAAAGAAAGGAACAGATCCAATAATGAACTCAAAATAAACTGGACATTAGTATTTCCCCATTTATCCAAGAGAAAATTGAAGGGTAGAATTGAAAACTATTACAAAACTGTATTTCTCTTTCTCTGTAATATCTGAATCAGGAGCTGCTGAGCAGGCCCTGGGCTGGTGTCCATATACAGTGATTGGTTGGATGGAAGCAAATAAACTGAGTTTGAATCCAGACATGTCAGAGGCTCTGTGGATGAGTGGTTTTTGGGTCCAGGAAACTAGTACAGTATGTTGCCTGCTCTGGATGGGGCACACTTTCACTGAAAGAACATGTCCATAATTTGGGGGTGCTCTTAGGTCCAGCTCTGCTGCTGGAGGCAGAGGAGTCTCCAGTGTCTGGAAGTACCTTCTTGTCAGTTTTGGCTGGTAAAACAGGCATGGTTGTTTCTGGATTAGGACGGCATGACCACTAATCATCCATGCATTGATCATCTCAAAGTTGGATTACTGCAATGTGCTCTATGTGGGGCTACCATTGAGGTTGGTCTAGAGGCTGCAGATAGTGCAGAACTCAGCAGCTAGAGTGCTTGTGGGGGCAAACTACCACTGACACATAGCAGCTTTTATTTGTATTTTTTTGCAAGAATTGCATGGGCTGCTTATCTGCTACTGGACCAAGTTCCATATAAGGCTTTATAAGGCCCTATAAAGCTCAGGATCAGGCTACTTGGAATACCACCTTATCCCTTATAGCCCCAGTACACCATTGTATTCTGTGAGAATGTTTTCTCTTTGGAAGTCCCAAATCAGAGGATTTTAGTGACCACTGTGAGAGAGCAGATGCTAGACAAGATTAATCTTTGGTCTGATCGCCAGGGCTCCTCTTATGTTAAAGCCTCTGTGTTATTACTTTTATTGGACCATGTAAGATTAATGTATTGTCAGCACAGCAACTTTTGTGTTTCTTTCTCTGCGGCAAGTACTTATAACTGGAAGTCTTAAAATGCAGCTACTGCATACTGGCATTCTTCAAAAGTCAACCAGGGAATTGCAACATTGCCCCTTTCTGTCATTCTCTAGCCTATGTTTATGTCATTAGCAAAGCATTACCAAATCATATTAGAAACTTAAAAAATAATAAGTGCTTGCAAATGCATAGTGGGCTGTCAAATTATCTACTATACCAGATTGCTTTTTAGTTTTGCTTTCAGTGGAAATAAAAAATGCCCTTGTACGCATTTAAAGACCATGGGGTAAAATGGCAAGAAAAATGTAATTGTTGACTTTACAATGAAGAACCACCTTCAACTATTGTGCTCTTTTGGTGCAGTTACATTACGGGCTTTCAAAGCAGCATCTAAACAGGCCAAGAATTTCACAAGATGTTCTATGCGGCAGTGAGCAGAAGCCAATTGATTAGGTGATAAATGCTGCTACAGGCTTCTTGAATTCTTCTGCACCTGCTCCCAACTCAAAATAGGATGTGAACTGCCATGCACTAAGAACCATCTTGAGAGAGGTACACAAAATCCTAATTATAAAACCTGTACCAAACCTTGAATGACAGGAAGATGGGTGCTGTGCTAGCTCCATGTTTCTTATATTGCTGGGTTCCAGGGGGGTAGCACAGTTCACAATTTTAGCTATCAGATGCAATCAGGAACTCGTTCTTTCCTATTGCCACAACCAAGAAAGTGCTCACTTTTGTGCCTCTCTCTTTCCTACTTTATTTAACTAACCAACATGATTCACAGCGCAGCCAGTACAGTGGTACCTTGCAAGACGAATGCCTCGCTAGACGAAAAACTCGCTAGACGAAAGGCATTCGCTAACGAAAGGGTGACTCGCAAGACGAATTTCCCTATGGGCGCAACTCGCAAGACGAAAAATTTTCGCGAATTTTTTTTTGTCAAACCGCTCTTCCCCCGTCTGTGCTTCGCAAGACGAAATTTTCGCTAGACGACAGCACTCGCAGAACGAATTAATTTCGTCTTGCGAGGCACCACTGTAGATGATCATACAGAATGTTTGTCCACTCACAAGCAAGGAGACTCTGAAGTATATGAGTTGTATTTACATGAACTACTGTAGTTTAAGTTGTGTAATGACTGGCTTAGATCTTAAGTTGCTTCTCTGTTCATGTAAGGGACAGGATTAACAACCTTTTCCAATTGCAGCAGCTCCCCCCCTCCCCAATATCTAAAATAATTTTTGAGTGTCCCCCAACAGCAGCAGATTTGGGGAGAGCAGAGGGGGCTGCAGAAGAAAGGGAAAGTCAGGAAAGCTCCATTGCATGGGTGTGTCCTCTGCACCATTCAGGGATAAAGATGCCAGGTGTCCACTATTTGAGCAAACAGTCCGCTTTATTCACATTATGTTCACTATTCCCTCCCCCACAAAATAGTGGACTTTTTTATTCAAAAGCTTTATGATGAAATGGTACGTAGTCTAAAGCTGTACAGTCTAAGAGAATAAGGATAGGAGAATTGCATTTTGTCTTTTTTTTCATAAGTAAGAATGAGACAAAGATCGAATATCCATTGAACTCGATTCTCCGAAAAAATTATTAATCATACTCAATTGTTTCACAAGACATTTAAAAATTTGGGGGGGGGGAGGCGCCTCTTGCCGGAGTTCTGCCCCGCCTGTTCCTGACTTGCGGGGAAAGGGAGAGGTGCAAAAGAAAAAGACTCCTCTTCCTGTTCCTGACGCGCAGGAGCAGCAGCAGCAAACCAGCTACCGGTAGAGGTGCGGGGGGGGGGGAAGGGTGGCCTTGGAGGAGACTTGCCCGACGACCTGAGGGAGCGAGATCACCTCCCTAAAATGGCGTCGAGTGATGAGAGTGACAGCGGCGAGATTTCGAATCCTTTAAAACGAAAGAGAGGAGTGTGCAGATACACCAAAGACTGGGAAGCTACTTTTGCATGGATTACCAACAACAAAACCGACAGAACAAATACGACGGCCTACTGTAAATTGTGTCAGAAATCATTCACAATTGAATATAATGGTATAAAAGCTGTCACACAGCATGCAAGCGCAAAAAATCATTTAGATAAGGAGAGTTTTGCGAGTCAGAATTCCATGAAGTTTTGTGCCACATTCCAACACGTTGGTTAAGTTTGTTTAAAGCGGTCGAAATACTACTTTTAAACTGGATACCTCTAAAATCGTATTTTATTTCTCTTGGATCTGATGAGTGCCATAAGGTTATCTGGAACCTTATTTCGGATCAGGAAAATGAACTCACAAAGGACGATGAACCAACAATTTCAGTATTGTATTTGTGTTTCACGCACTTCTTCATAATGCAAGACACCCTACTGAAGCTGGAAAGCAAGAAAATTCTTGCATGTGATCTTCACATTATCATGTGTAAGCTGCATGATTCTTTGCAAAAAATATATATACGATGAGCAGTTTTTTGGAATGAAAGTTTTATTTGCCTTACGTGAAAAACATTTGCCTGAGAATGCCGTGCAAAAGTTCAAGGAAGAAGCCATCAATGTGTATGTTTTCCTTCCTGTGACTCCCATTGCAGTCACAGAAATGCCTTTTGTTCAATGCATAAAAACTCCAGGCTGGGTTTTGTTTTCAAATTCTTAGGGTACAAAAGATTTTTCCCCCTAAATGGATATTTGGAACACCACAAACAATGTCATCTCCCTGATTTCAGAATCTGTTCCAGGATGCCTAATGCTTACATGCTCCTATTCTTTTTGTAGTTGTTATGTATTGAAGTTCTCACCCTAGGCCACTAGGGGTGTGTGTATATAGTTCATTCTGCTGCAGTTTTCACTCAGGTCCGCATATGCAAAAGAAGGATTGTAAAGTGACGTTCAGGGATTGGTTAACTGCGGAAAGTTGTTACTGTTGCTTTGTAGCTGAGTTCTATATAAGCAGGCTGCTGAGGCCTTCAGCTCACTTCTGTTCCAGCCTGAGAATAAACAAGAGCTGTTTGGAAATCACTGTGTCGTCTGCTGTGTCCACCCACAACTTAACAGTAGTGACTTTCATTCTTCACTTTCTCTCCGGGGGCTTCCCCAGTATCTAGGAAACCCTTTGCCGGACTGTAAAATCAAATTCAACAACAGTTTCTAAGTGTGCGTTTATTAGATTAACATATTAATGACAAAGGCTATCGGAAAAAACATAAAGCTTGTGATAAATACACGTATAAACAGTTCATCCATTTTTATAGCCTTGACTCTTCAGCAGTACGGTAGCAAAAATGAAATGGCACAAGGATTTATATTGGCGGGGGACCTAAATGGTTCCTCCTCATATTTACAGCTCTTCTGCAATAATTTGTTCAGTATTGCAATTAAACATAAAATAAAATGGCAAATCGCAATTGCCGGAATTTGCTATACACTGGTGCAGTCATCAGGAGTTGTGCCCCATAACACCGCGCTCTGCTCCATGATGACGCAGAGCAGGGCAATAGTGTAGTGTTCTGGAAACTCCTTCTGGTGCATATCAGATATGTGCCAACCATTTGGGCATTTGGGCACCTGTTGAATATCTTTTTATTCCATCAGGCCTTCCCAGAAGGCTAATCCAGGCCTGGATCCTTTATTGTTTCTATACTGTTAATTTTGAAACAGTATCACGCTATTTCAATAGGCTTTCATGCAGTTCTTAATCTATTATATTGATCTGGTTCCTGTTTGGTATATTTGCCTTGAGGTTCTTTGGAATAGAAATAGATTTTTAAAATTTGTTAATAAATAAAGATCCCTTGATTTGCTATACCTACTACATTATGGAAATAATAGTAGTAGTAGTAGTAGTAGTAATAATAATAATAATAATAATTTTTAAAGGGCTTGACTTTTAGAATTCAAGGTTATTTTGCTGGTTATTAAAAATCAGGTGAGTCAAAGGTGATGCCTACACATTTTCCCATTATCCATTACTGAAAATAGTGGCAAGGTAGCCTGCACCTCATCTCATAAATCGATGTGCAGTGTCATCAGTGCCACACTTCCACGGCTTCCTTACATGACAGTTTATACTGTATCTTTAAAAAACAACAACCATGAATTCAGCTTCCCACAATCTACATGATTTGTCTGGAAAAGACCTGAGCTACCCCTCATCTATTGTATAGTTCTGTCTTTTTTAATTAATTCCTGATTGATTGATTGATTGATTGATTGACTGACTGGTTGATTTTGAGGGGATAATTTGTATATAACCACCAATTAACCCCATCCATCAACAAAGCTACATAGAATCATAGAATCATAGAGTTGGAAGAGACCACAAGGGCCATCCAGTCCATAGCTGTCAACTTTTCCCTTTTCTTGCGAGGAATCCTATTCAGAATATGGGAATTTCCCTTAAAAAAAAGGAAAAGTTGACAGCTATGATCCAGTCCAACCCCCTGCCAAGCAGGAAACACTATCAAAGCATTCCTGACAGATGGCTGTCAAGCCTCTGCTTAAAGATCTCCAAAGAAGGAGACTCCACCACACTCCTTGGCAGCAAATTCCACTGTCGAACAGCTCTTGCTGTCAGGAAGTTCTTCCTAATGTTTAGGTGGAATCTTCTTTCTTGTAGTTTGAATCCATTGCTCCGTGTCTGCTTCTCTGGAGCAGCAGAAAACAACCTTTCTCCCTCTTCTATATGGCATCCTTTTATATATTTGAACATAGCTATCATATCACCCCTTAACCTTCTCTTTTCCAGGCTAAACATACCCAGCTCCCTAAGCCATTCCTCACAAGGCATCGTTTCCAGGCCTTTGACCATTTTGGTTGCCCTCCTCTGGATACGTTCCAGCTTGTCAGTATCCTTCTTGAACTGTGGTGCCCAGAACTGGACACAGTACTCCAGGTGAGGTCTGACCAGAACGGAATACAGTGGTACTATTACTTCCCTTGATCTATACTTCATCTGCACATTGTCCACCCACTCACCAAAGACTAATTTCTTTCTTGTGAGGAATACTTGGTTGTTTCTGACTATGCACATCCTCTGCTACTTTACAAAAGCATGGAAATCTCCTGAGGTTCTCCCCCCCTTTCCTGCTCATCTCTTGGATTAAGATAAAATGTGCACAGGTGAAACTGTACATATTTAGCATACTTTGTGAAACAGGAGGCATTCATCACAGTCTTCCATGGAGGAAAGAGGCACATTGTGATAAATGTTTTAAGATTTAATACCAGCCCAGATTAAGGGGTAAACTGAAAAATAAATACATTACGAAGCACTGGTATCATCTGGGCACACCTAACTCTATGGGGCATGTCCAATGAAAGTAGCACATGCCAGCATGGAAATACACATCATTTGTAGGTTTGCAACAGTGATAAAAAAAGGGTAATCTGTGAAGGTAACAAACTTCTGTGCATTCCTTTGGGAACAGCACATACTTTAACTGATAGTACTCAAGTTTGGTGTACTTTTCTTGTTCGCTTGGCTTTAAAACACTGCAATCTCCATATATGCTAGAAATACCCGATACAGTGGCTTACAAACCAGCTTAGCTTAATTAAGGTTTAAAGGATCCGGTCTGAACCTAGATGGGAGACCAGCTGGGAATTCCTGTATGTCATCACCTTGAGTTTCCTGGTGGAAGTAAGGCAGCCAGGATATAAGTGTACTACAATAAAATAAAGTAAATAGACATACTTTTCAAAGAGACTATTTTCTGTAGAAGAGATCTATCTTTAATCCTTTATACCAAGACAAATAGGTTTGTATTGTTGCATCAGGTGTTAAGCATCAGCAAACAACAAGTCCTATTAAAGGGCAGCCTTCCCCAAATTGGTACCTTCAAGATATTTTGGACTAGAACTCCAATCAGCCCCAACAAACATAGCTAATGTAATAGACAGGTTGCACAAGGATAGCCATGGAAGTCCTCCCCATACATCCCTAAACTCTTGAGCTCCCAGGCCAAGTGCTATTTGTTGGAGGACAGAGTTTTTTGTATACCACATGGCCTGGCCTGCACTCTGTAAGGTAGCCTGGTGTCCTCAAGTGTGGTGGATTACACTGTCCTGTCACCACAGGGAAGGTTCAACTGCCTGTCTGGTCATTCTCTATATGTGAAATGGGGGTTGAAGACACTATCTTGCCCTTTGCTTCAGGGAGAAAAATATATTAGGCCAGCCCACATCAGATCTGAGTTCAGAAGTGGCCCAGGAGTCCTGTTGCCAAGCATAGTAACAGTACTATGTGAGCTGGACAAGGTTAAGTGGTTGACTGACAGAACTCAAAGAGTGCTAATTAATGGTTCCTTCCATGGTTCTAGATTCAGGTAGGTAGCCGTGTTGGTTTGACACAGTCAAAATACATAAAAGCTTTCGTGTGCATGCACTTGTATCTGAAGAAGTGTGCATGCACACAAAAGCTTATACCAAGAACAAACTTAGTTGGTCTCTAAGGTGCTACTGAACAATTTTAAAATATATTTTAATGGTTCCTTGTCATTCTGGGAAAAACGTGATACTTGGGTGCCACAGGGTTCCATCCTGGGCCCCTTTGTTGTTCAACATCTTTATAAACGACTTGCACGAAGGAACTGAAGGGATGCTCATTTAATTTGAGGAGGACACCAAACTAGGAGAGGAAGCTAATGTCACTGAAGACAGAATGAAGATTCAATATGACTTTAACAGATTGGAGACCTGGGCCAAAACTAACCAAATGAATTTCAATAGATGTCAGGTTCTGCACTTAGGCAGGAATAACCAGCTGCACAAATGTAAGATGGGAGATACCTGGCTTGCCAGTAGTACATGTGAAACGGATCTAGGGGACTTAGTGGCCCACATGCTTAACATGAGTCAACAGTGTGATGCAGCAGCCAAAAAGCAAGCAAGCAAGCAAACAAAAACTAATGCTATTCTAGGCTGCATCCACAGAAGTATAGTGTCTAGGTCAGGGGAAGTTATAGCACCACTCTATTCTGCCTTGGTCAGACCCCACCTGGAGTACTGTGCCCAGTTCTGGACACCACAATTTAAGGAGGATATTAATAAGCTGGAATGTGAGCAGAGGAGGGTGACAAAGATGATCAAGGGTCTGGAAACCAAGCCCTATTAGGAACTGTTGAGGGAACTGGGTATATTTAGCCCGGATAAGAGGACACTGAAAGGAGATACAATAGTCGTCTTCATATATCTAAAGGGCTGTCACATCGAAGATGGCACAAGCTGGTTTTCTCCTGCTCCGGAGGGTAGGACCTGAACCAATGACTTCAAGTTACAGGAAAGGAGATTCCAACTCCGTCAATAGAGGTTTTTAAGCAGAGGGTGGATGGCCATCTGTCATGGCTGCTTTAGTTAAGAATCCTGCATTGCAGAGGGTTGGATTAGATGGCCCTTGAGATCCCTTCCAACTCTACAGTTCTATGATTCTATGCCACTTGCGTAGCCAGAGTCCTGATCTGACAGTGCATGGCAGCACCTTACTCAATGCATGTCTACTCAAGGCCTGTCCCTGGTTTTGCTGTTCTATCATTTCTCAGCAGTTGAGAAGCACTCTGGTAGATTCACAGTGAGGTGCCTTCACTTACAAAATTGGTAGCCTTTCATGAACCTTCTATTTAAACATGACAGTTACCTGCAGCTGTCTACTTATGAAAGCATGTCATTACAGTTACCTAACTTTCAAAACTCTTTTGGAAGTTATTTGGAGACCAGAAATAATTTTATTTTCACCATGACGTAGAACTGTTTAGCTGTACACCCGCAGCAAGGGGCAATGTGTTGCCATGAAGTCCTGTTGGTTAGCAGATTAGCAAAGGTGTGCAATGGAAGAATACACCAAAGTTTGCATAAAAGACTGGATCCCTGAAAGCACCTGCACCACTTCTCCTGACCTCTGAAGTACTCTAATCTAAGCACACTTCTGCAAGTGCTGTTGACAAATGTTTGATGTACAGTGCAATGCCACTTAAGGTGAAAAATGGAGGGCATTAATGACAAAACTGCCATTGATTTCATCCTTTTCAGTATTTCATTTCTTATACCCTTTAAAGGATCTCTCTCGCGAACAATCTAAAATATGATATAGTGAGATAAATCACTTTATTGCAGGACAAATTATGTGACAGAAGTCACGAAGTTATACAACAAGTGCAAGAGGCTGAAACAGTGATTTACTGTGTTTAATGCATTTGTATGCCATTCCTTAGTTAGCAAGAATGCCCAAGGCTGCTTACAACAAAACAGTATGACGCATGTGACAGATGATCCCTCCCTGCCTGTACCCTCCAAATGTGATTGGACTCCAATTCCCACCATTCCCAACAAGAGGCCATACTTGACTGAGGCTGATGGGAATTGGAGGACACCGGATCGGGAAAGGTGGTGATCAGCAGAGGATGCTCACTCAGGGCAACATGGAGCTTAAGCTGAAACAAAAATAAAAAGCTTCCCCCCCAAATAATTTCTAATCAGGTGTTCTGGGTCAAATTTCAATCCACCCCACCTGTCCCTCTGAGGTCCGTCTGTGATGTCAATCCCCTTTTATTTATAATCTGGGGATCTCTTAGTAACGGGAGTTTTCCTGTCCAGTGGCCGTGGCCGGTTATATCCTCCGCTCTGGGCTTCAGGGGTTAAACTCTTCTTTGCCTCCAGTTCGGGGTCTCTCTTTCATTAGATCCCTCACTATATCAGTTAGCTAAGCCCTCTTAGCAACTCTGTGGCAATACCAAGGTTTCCGCCTGCTAGCCCCTCCTGAGGGAACTCCAAGACACTAACTATCGCCTTTCAGGTCAGTTTTGTCTTTTACCTGAGTTCACCTCCTCCTGAGCATACATAACTCGCTGGACCAAATAATCGACGATACTTTCTTAGCTCAACAATAACAAGTCTTTATTTCTTTCAGAACATAACGGTTTCAGTAATGCAATCGTTTATAAGCTTAGTTTCCTAACAGTGTAAACTCTTTCTTTCTTCATCATATACACATCTTCAACCTATCCTAACCTACCCACCACTATCCTGGCCCCACGCCCTCCTTCTTCCTGTTTCCTATTCCCTGCATATTCTCTAGCTTTCCATTTGAACTGTTGCAACCATTTCCATCAATCAGTTATTTCCACTGCTCAGCCAATCGTAAAACAATATGTGCTAAATGATAAGTAGTGATGCATTAGAGAAACGTGTAGCTAAACCTGAACTGGAAATTTGTCTTTCTAATGTGAAGGTGCTGCAAAACAAATTGTGGGCTAATCTAGTATCTTTCTGAAGGACAACTTTTGATAAAGGCATGCGCACTTCAAGCTTGTTACAGAAGCTGTGTTTCTACCTTGCCGTTGTCAGTCATTTAGTAGCTGCCAAATGAATGAATGAATATTAGACGCATGATTGGCTTGTATGAACATAAGCTTGACATTGTCAGCATCACTGCTGAATTTGCATCCTAGGCTTCCTCCTGAAGGAGCCCGTGGGAGCAAGTAATGTAAGGATGTTACATGTGACCAAGACATGAACCAATACTACAAATCTTTCCTTGCATTTTAGCTGCAGTTCTCCAAAAGGCAGCTTGTTTTCTTTTGACACCACAAATAATTGTTAAAGAAGTGAACATGGAAACTGCACGTGGACAGCAGTAAAGCAGCTGCAAAGGCACTTTTTTTTAAAGTTACTGTTCTTATTCAATACAGAAGTTCCTCACTGGCAAGGGAGGTGCACATTGTATATGCTTTTTCTCTTTATTTCTGAGGCACAGAGTTTGTAAGTAGGCCTCTTCTGTCTGCTTAAATCTGTATGAAGATGCTGTGGGTGACCTGGAGTGGGTTGGTCCTTCATTTCTGTTGCTTGCACATTTTTCTTTTCTGGAAGCCAACTGGCAAGAGCCTCATCTTTACACTCCCCCCACCCCCACCAAACCAGTAATAGAATGTTGAACAGGGACCATAATTTAACATTCCTTTGCTATTGCCGCTTTGTATGGTGCTACTGCTGGATGAGTTACTCTCAGTATTTATATAAAAAATTGTCTGGTACACTTTCAAAGGGGTAACTATCCAACTAGTCGCCGTCTACAGCAGAGTTGAAAAACAGCAAATGTCTTGTTGTAGGATTGGGTGTTTGTTTGTTTGTTTGTTTGTTTGTTTAGATGATATACTGGCTCTCCTCCCAGCTTGCGGATTTGTTAAGGTGGAAGCCCTGCTGTTTCCATTTTGCTAAAAATTGCATGGCGGCCAACTTTGCATGGTTGTTGCAAGGACAAAATATATAATTAAAATGCTGTTACAAAAAGCAGAAAGCTGCAGGTGAGAACACTGTGTACACAGCCTAAACACAGTACTGTATAGGCACATGGATTACATGTGGCTCGCACAACTTGCCCAGTCAAGCCTGTCCCAGCAGACATCCATCCACACATTGGAATTGCTATGGACTTACATGTAATATCTAACATGACTAGGCCATAATATCCTAGTTGTGCCCCAAATTATTTTTTCTTTGATTTTTTAAAAAATGTTTTAGTATTTTTCAAAACCTGCCCTCTCCTGTTGCCTTCAAAAACAGGGTGAAACATGCTGAAGATCATCTTCTTTTTTGCATTTATATCCCCCCTCTTTCCTCCAAGGAGCTCCCAAGTGGCACTCGTGATTTTCCTCTCCCCAATCTTATCCTCACAACAACGCTTCAGGTTACAGACTCCGCTAACCCAGAAATAGAACCTCAGTTTAAGAACTTTGCTTCAGGATGAGAACAGAAATTGTGCAGCGGCGTGGCAGCAGAGAGGCCCCATTAACTAAAGTGGTACCTCAGGTTAAGAACAGTTTCAGGTTAAGGACGGACCTCCAGAATTAATTAAGTTCTTAACCCGAGGTACCACTGTAGGTCTAGAAGTGAACAAGCTGAAGGAAGCTATCTTTTCCTATAGGTCTGGAAGTTTATGGAGGTTCTTGGGTTCTGTGTGGCACCATCTACGAGACCTCCTAAGTCCTGCCTAGTTGCCTGACAAGGTCCAGGGTCCACCAGTCACCCCTGGCTGTAACAGAGGAATATGTGGGTATGCACATATATATGGCTGATAGTCAACAGCTATAACCAGCTTAGGTGACATACTGGAAAAGGCTGGCCAAATGAAGTGGTCTTAGTGACAACATAATCAGCTTCAAGACATTTCAAATGGAAGGTGGCACCAATGCAAAGGTCCTATGATCCAGTCACAACCCACAGAGATTGTCAGGTAGGAGAACACTGAAGAGAGCTTTGAAGATTACTTCAGCATTCAAATAGAGTCCTGCAGGACAACATGGTGCTTGTTTAGACACCTGGATTCTAAGCCATTTATTAAAACCTTAAAAGGTTAGCACCATCACTCTGAATTAGGCCTGAAAATGGATTGGAAACCTGCACTGTTGTTTAAGAACAGGGAAGGTGAATTTCTTACAGCCAGGCCCAGTTAGAAACCTAGCAACTAACTGCAGCTTCGGGGGGGGGGGTACTTCAACAGGAACACCAACCACAGCAGTGGGAAGCTCCCTGAGACCTTTCAGGATTTCATCCAGATGCATCAGCCTCTGAAAGGATGGACAATTCTAAGAGGTCCCCCACCTTTGCAGAAGGAAATTGTTACTGCGAGTCTAAACCTCACCAGGAGATGATACATAATAATGGTACAGCTTATCTCTTCCTGAAATGTGGGGATTTTCTGTTAGTATTATATTGCTATTAAGAATTAGGAATCACCTTTCAGCCTTGCTTTTGCCATGCAAAATAATTCCAAACATCATTTACAGCCTGGTGTTCAAGAAAGCACCATTTTCAAATCAGAGTTCTTACTTTCAGCTAAAACAGGATACCATGCCCTACAGCCACTGGCAGAGGAAGCCGCTTAGGCGCCTGGGGTGGTGCGCCCAGGGGCGGGGTGAGCTGCCCATACAGGCGGGGAGCACCACAGGGCCTCTGGAGTGTGCCTGCCTCCTCTCACTCAGCCATCCCACAGCTGGGGGGGGAGGCAATGGGTGGACCGTCTGAGCAGCGTGGAACCTGTGGGCGCCCAAGCCACTGCGTCTCTCAGGTGCGCTGCAGGCCCTGCAGTGAGTGTTTCCATCCCCTTCAGTGGTGACACCCGGGGCGGTCTGCACCCACCTACAGCCAGGGGCATCGCAGGGAGGGGGCAGGGGGCGGGCCACCCCTAGTTCCAGGGGAGAGGGAGGTAACACTTTGGCCGGCCCCTCCCACCCCTCCCATCCAAGCGCCTGTTCTGCTTCTCTTTTTCCCCTTTCCGCCGCTTTTTTTCGGCGGGGGGGGGCGGGCCAGCGAGGGGGGTGTCACGCTTGTCACCCCCTCCTCGCTGGCCACCCCCCCCCGCCGAAAAAAGGCCGTGGGAAGGGGGAAATTCCCCCTTTCTGCATCCATGTCCGTCGTGACGTCACGATGATGTCACGACGCACGCATCGTGCCCCTCCCCCAGGGGGGTGCCTCTGCGCTGCCGCCGCCTCCAGCAGCGCAGAGGCTTGCTACGCCACTGCCTACAGCCATTCTTGTCAGTACCAGATCAGAACTCGATGAGATCCTGGAGGATGAGGAGGCTCTAATTACTTGTTATTTATGTTGCATTCTTGTATACCTTTTTTCATTTTTTAAAAAAAGACCTCAAGGAAGTTTACAACACATCAACAGAAATCATGAAGACTTGACAGAAATATTAAAAACCAGCAATAAAACTGTATATAATTATAAAATGCAGGAGGATTAACTAGAGGCTAAAAAAGTTAACTCAAAACAAAACACAGGGCCTCCCAAAGCTTTAAAAAAAATCATGTAAGTCTTCACAAGGCAGCAGGATCCCATCCATTTCATGGCCATCTGTGATACCGTGAAGTTCCAAAATTGGGCACTACCATGGAAAAGGCCCTACTTTAGGTTCCCACACAATGGGCCACACACATTAGCAACCCCCTCCCACTACTGATCTCAGGACTTGGCCTGGTTGATATGGGGAACAGCATCCCTAGTACTTAGAGAGGATGGAAGGGAAGGTGACCAATACCATTAGCATTCCTGAGCCCACTACCCTGAAATATATCTGTTGGAGGATGTTGCAGGCTTAGAAGAACAAATCCAACCTGATTAGTCTCACCGCTGCCCCCCTCAAAAGCCCTGAAACTGACATATTGATTTCCCCTTCCATTGATGCCAATGGGAGGCTTCAGAAAAACCCCTCACCACCCTTCCACCACCTCCCTGCCTGGAGCAAGGAAGTGGCAGTTCTCCCACAGAATCCTTTCCCCAAAACCTTAAGATTGTAAACCTCTTGGCACAGAGGCCCTGGTGCACTTTATTGCCAACCCCACTGTGTTCGGTACTTTGAATATTTTACTGAACAGGGAATGGAGATGGGTTGTGGGAAGGTGACTCTCTTGTCACACGATGAAGCCAGGAGAGTTTTACAACCCAATCCAAGTTCACCATTCCTTTTGCTGGACTATGCGACCTCTTGGGAGTCAAGTTGAACATCTCATATATAAATATCCTGTAAATCTTGAATGCCAGGTAAAGCTTACTTTGTGACACAACAGCATTAATCAGCCCCAGATTCCTGAGCCTACAGGACACCTGCAAACCCACATTAGTGTGGCAGCTTGCTGGATGAAGTGCTTAATTGGCTGGAGGCCTGCAATTAGCTTTTGTTAAACTGAAAAGGAGAACTGCAATAAATTAACATTGAAGAAAGTGAATTAAAAGGGGAGGAATTGCTATGGGGTGCTTTAAAAAATGTTTAAAGTCACCCTTCCCATAGGTTTGTCCCCCCTTGCCTGGCAGACATTTTCTAGGCACAGAACTGAGAAACCCTTTTAGCTTGGAAGGAGGAAGTATCACACGTGTATTGTTCATGTAACTATGGTAACCTACAAATGACACCAGTGTTTCTATTTCATACACAAATGAGAGGACAGCTGTGGGGACCACATGCCTGCCAAGGAGTATTATTGGTGAACTGGGATAGCTTGAGTCTGAAAATTACAGTTTGTTTTTATTAAGAAAAGCTCCAAAATTAAAGCAATAATAAAGGAGCTTAAAGTAGCACTAGAGAAGACAGATTTTGTTACTACTAGTATCTTCATTATTTCTGTTTTTTCCTTTCCCTTTTTCTGAATGAATGTGTATATTAAACTAATATTCTAATATCCTAAGTTAAAGGTTATTCACCTGTTCCATTTCCTATTTCCTGTCTTTAAAGCTATTCTCATGCCCTGACCCTACCTTAATCCTTCCTGGGTTTTTTTTTACCTATTCAGATTGCAAATACACATACTAGGAAAACTAAATAGATTATTTAGTTTTTCTAGTATGTGTATTTGCAAGCCAATTTCCTTAGAAGAAACACTCTCAGGCCATCCTCCAAAGGCTACTTGATCTACAAAGGGTTGCAGTGACCAGGGCCGTCTTAAGCCTATCCTGCGCCGTGGTGCAGGGATCTCTCCGGCGCCCCCACGCCCCCCCATCCTTTGGCAAACAGCGCCCGCTCGGGACCCCTCGTGTTCCTTCCCGTCGCCCCGCGCCCTACTCCAGTCCTGCGCAGCGGCAGGCTGGAGAAGCGCTCAAAGGAGCGGCGGCAAGTGGTGTAGCGTGGGTTGTCAGCACCCGGGGCAAGGCAAGTAATTTGCGCCCCCTAACCCAACCAGATGCCTAAGGGAAATCTGCAAGCAGGATCAAAGCATAACATCACCCTCCCCTTCTGTGGATTGCAGGAAGCATTTCTGCTATTGAGGCCAAGCTGCTTAAAGCACAGGAACCCCTTTGAACCAGAATGGGAAATATTCTCTGCATGAGCAGGGGCAAGTGAGGAGCAGAGAGCAGTCATTTTGTCATGTAGGAGGCCACTAGCCCTTTAAGACAAACCTTGGATGACCAATTGAGGAGCGGATCGAGGCCGCTTTTGTGTGCATGCACACTTCTTCAGATACACTGAAATAGAAATCACCAGACCCTTAGGTATAGTGAGAGGGTGGGGAGGGGTATTACTCAGAAGGGTGGTGGGAATGGGTGATTGGCTGATAGGTGTGGTAAACCTGTTGACAACTTAAGGACAGCAATTGGTCTTACAGGACCAATTTCAGTGTATCTGAAGTAGTGTGTGTTATTTTATGTGCATGCACACAATAGCTCATACCAAGAACAAACTTAGTTGGTCTCTAAGGTGCTACTGGAAGGAATTTTTTTTTAAATTTTGTTTTGACTACAGCAGACCAACATGGCTACCTACCTGTAACTAGAACACAGAGGAGAATGCATTAATATAAGCTACTATTATTATCACAACAATTGAAACGCAATACTCAAAACGGTTTAAAGCAAGCAGAGAAACTCCCAGTTTGTCTTTTGGTTCCTTAGGGAAACGTGCAGAAGGAACAATTAACCAGAAACAGAGTATCAGCAACAATAGGCAAAGTTAGAAAACACCACCTCTTTTCAGAGGCTCTCAGATTAGGAGCATCTCACTCACCTCAGTCTGAGAGAGAGAGAGAGAGAGAGAAAATTATCGTAACGTGGAAAGCTTTTCCTACACGGCTCCCTGTGTCATTTGCTGGTGGGGGGGGAGAGCCTGGCTTTGTGCATTAATGCAGGCTGGGGGGGGTTGTTTTCTTAAAGGCGCACGTGTGCCCAAAGTTGGTGCGCCGTCTTCGGGGCGCGCGAGCCAAGGTGCCCTCCTCCTCTTTCTCCAGTCTCGAGAAGCCGAGGAGCTGGCCGGGTTGCAATCGGGAATGGACAGCCGGCAGGAAGGGGCTGGAGCCCAGCGCCCGAGTGGGAGGATCCGCTGCAGGAGCGGACGACGCGGGGGCGAGAGAGGGGTTGAGGAGCGGATCGAGGCCGCTGGGTTGCCGAGGTGCTGCTGGGGAGGTTGCGCGCACGGCGCACGGTCGGGTGCGCTCACCCAGCGCTGGGGCCGCTTTTGGAGAGGGGCCAAAAACAATATCCGTCCTTCCCAAAAGACCCCTTGGCTCCTCATCTGCTCATCTGCTCCCCCCCACCTCCACCCCTGGCTTTCCAGAGCGGCAGGGGCAGAGAGCTGCGGGGCTCTGCGCGCCCTTCCAGTGCTCCCGGGACGGGATGCGAGGGCGGCCAGCTCGCAGCCCGCCCGGGAGTGGCATGGGCGGCAGAGGCTGTGCTGCCGGCGCGCGAGCGCCCGGCTGCCAGCCCGCCCGTGGGGGCGGGGGCGGGTTGGGGAGGGGGGCGCCTGGTATGCCAGCGGGCTCACGGGGGCGCCCCTGGGGGGCCCGGCGCCCTGGCGCGCCGCGCCACTAGCCCCTATGGGTGAGACGGCTCTGGCAGTGACATCTGAGAATCAGGTCCCTAAGGCTAGCCAAAAGAACAGAACTAAAAAATAAAAGTGCACACCTATACATATTTATCAGAGTAAATCCCATTGACTGCAACACCTCAAGCACTGCCTGTCCCCATATGAACTGACCTGGACACTGTGATCATCATCTGAGGCCCTTATTTGCATGCCTCCTCCATGAGAGGTCCAGGGAGCGGCAACATGAGAACGGGCCTTTTCTGCAGTGGCTCCCCGTTTGTGGAATGCTCTCCCCAGGGAGACTTTAGGTACCAGGCAAAAACGTTCCTCTGCTACCAGGCCTTTGGCTGATTAACATTATATGTCCTTTTAAATGTGTTTGTGGAAGAAGGAGATTATGGATTTGTTTACTTTTTGTTTTTATTATGTTTTATTATGCTTCGAAGCAGATATGCACTGTAAAACTGGAACTCCCTCTTTGTTAAAATTTTCAGGCATACTTACAGGGTTTTGGTTTTTTAAAGTTCTTAATATGTGCAATGGATTTCAGTTCGGCTCTAAGATGAGTACAAAAAATTAAATCCAGATTGGGCGCACAGTGC
Organism: Lacerta agilis; assembly: GCF_009819535.1. NCBI lineage: Eukaryota > Metazoa > Chordata > Lepidosauria > Squamata > Lacertidae > Lacerta > Lacerta agilis. Next base: position 88,501,910 of record NC_046313.1, read on the forward strand.
TTTTAACTACATATTTAGAACATAACGGGGCCTGAAAGAATAAGGGACCTTTTCCTCTTTTTAAGAAATCTTGCTTCAGAAGTCAATGGAACAAAACTGCATTAAGGAAAATAGTTTCTCCTGACCAAATATGTATCTGATTGTGTTAAAACGAATGCCTGATTTGACTTGTAAAGTTTGCTACTCGTCTTACAAGTTTCAGAAAACTTAAATGATTTCTCACACTAAGCTGCAGTTATGCAAGTTGATTTACATTTAATCTTGAGCTTGTAATTGTTTATTTTTAATACTTCCCTTAATGTTTGGACAGTTCTAATTAATGCTTTTCTTGTATTATATTACACTTTACAACACGATGTATTAAGGGAAACAGACCGCAGAAGAGCAAGTTTGTGGAATCTTAAATTGTCTCGATATATTGTACTAAATTACAATGCTATTCTAGTACTTTTAGCTTTGACTCACCTAAAGTACTGCTAAGAGAAATACACAGACCATCACATTTCTTCGACTAAAAGTAACAGCGAAATAGAAATAGCAGCTAAAGCATTAATTGTGACTACCAGCATTGAAAGTGTCTAAGCCTGTGACCTGGATTGTTAAAATTAATTGTACATGCCTCTTACAAGCAAGTATGCCATCTTATTTTCATGAGCCATGAACGGCATTTTCCAACTCAGCATTTTGAAGTTAAAGCAGATTCCATATGTGTGGAAGTATCAATGGTCCAGTTAGAAATTTGGGTACTTTAGGGAGGGCAAAGCCTACTTTCACACTGCTGCTCTACTGAAGAGCAAGCACTTTGAACTAAAATTAAAGCATAAGTTGGGAACCGATGGCTCTCTAGATGTTGGTAGATTACAAACACCCACCCTATTGCTGACCATGCTGGCAGGGGCTAATGGAAGCTGGAAGTCTAACCACATCTGGAGGGCTTCAGGTTCATTTGCCCTGGGTTAGAGACCTTTTGTCCTGTTTTGCTGGGGCTTGGAGACCACAGGGAAAGTGAAAATGAATGCCAGAGCCACCAGCTCTGCTCCACTCCAGCCCAGCAGGAGGAGGAAAATCAGAACCCTGGGCAGCTCCCAGGGGCTCTGCTGGCTGGGTTTTGCAAAGGTTTGGAGTCACCTGAAGCCACCTCATGAGAAGAGAAGAATCCCTAGAAAAGACCCTGATGTTGGGAAAGATGGAGGGCACAAGGAGAAGGGGACGACAGAGGATGAGATGGTTGGACAGTGTTCTTGAAGCTACTAACATGAGTTTGGCCAAACTGCGAGAGGCAGTGAAGGATAGGCGTGCCTGGCGTACTCTGGTCCATGGGGTCACGAAGAGTCGGACACGACTGAACGACTGAACAACAACAACAACAACGAAGCCTTAAAAAGATTGGCAGGGTTTGACATTGCAATGGCTTTGCCATGCCTGCCCCCCCCTTTGCAATATTTAAAGGGGAAATGGCTCATCTAGGGCAGTTTATTCCGTTTCCTTAACTGATCTTTTCCACATTGCACTTGAGCTTTCTCAGGATGCAAAAGCCACTTCTGGAAATATAGTGGAAAACAGCACAAGTTTAGCACTCTTTCCATGTTATTTGGACCCAGAAAAAAAACAAAACCTGTTTTCAAATGACATGGAAATGAGCACTAAATGTGAATACAGCCCAGATCAGCCAGGAAGTAAAGGAGAGGGGCTTGTGTGCCCTGTGAAGAAGCCACGATCCAGAACTCACCACAAACACTGCAAGCGTAACTTTTCAGGCTTTCATAAAATATTGTTCGCAACATACTAAAAGTAGTAGAAAACCTCAAAAACAAGTCAGACTTCTGAACAGCTAGTCATCCATGGGGAGGGAGGCAAGGCATCTTTATACAAATTGTCACTTTTATGCCACAAATGTTGGATGCAGCTACATAAGGAGAGGTGGGCTAGTAACTTTTCTGGATTTATTTGCAAGGCTGAAACAATAGATATGTAGAAACCCTACATAGGCTGGCTCTCTTCTGACAAGCTTGTGTACACCCTCACCTTAAAACAAAACAAAGCAGGCTAATAACTTCAAATTCACAATTCACTGGAAGTATAAAGGCAAGATCTGATTGCATGAAATAATAGCCCTCTTTAGATAGGATTCCTGCGAACACGGTAAGTGTGGCAAGAGCGCTTGCTTCCGCCTACCATGGCTCTACTTGCTATTGCTGTTTGGGAGGGAGCCTGCTCTACACATGGGGGGTCCACAGTTTGGAAAACGGATCATGAAGGGTTCTAAATTGCACAGGGAGTCCTCAAATGTAGAGCAGATGTCATGCTTCAGAAGTCATAGTCCAATGCAGCAACAACAGGAGTTGCACAGGTTTGGGGGTGGGGGTGGCTAAACGCAGCCACATTCACACCACTAATCATCTTCTTGAATGCAACCCCTGAAGAGGGCTAAGGAGTATTGAAAAGCACTTCCTTTCCACTTCTTAATAAGTTAATGGATGCACTGAGCAGCGAAATAATTTCACGTGGGATCTCACAAAGAAGAAAATAGCTACAACCTAAAGAGTTTCCTGATGTATTCCTTGGCAACTCCCAAACAGTTGAAAGAGAAGGGGGGTGGGGGAGCTGATCATTCAGTGGTAGTGCTTCTTTCTCCCACCTGCAAACTGTACTGCAAACTCTTCATTTGATTCTGCCTCTTTTTCAAGCCAGTTGCTCGCTGGGAAGCATGCAATGAACCGGCACTAAATAACTTAGCAAAAGAAAATGTAAAATAGCAGGCGAACATCTGTTGTCCACTCCAAAACAATGCCAATACAACCAATACAATGCCTTCTTTCCCACTAGCTCACTGAAACGCCTTCTTCAATGAAACCGTGGAACCCAAGGGTTAACTGCTTTCTTAGTGAATGGGGTCTTTTGCTTTGGGCTATGCAGCTAAACAAAAGAGGAGGCAACTGGTGCCTGGCACGCAAGGAGGTATATTCATCCATGCTCACGTGTAGTCCACACCACAAGTCTGTGATGAGGGCCCCACAAAGCCAGAAGGTGAAATGCGCCAGCTGCTGTCTACCAAACTAATGCCTGAAAGGGCAGAGGAAAGGGCATGCTTTGAAAACCTATAAATTGCCTTGGTATTTTCTAGCATTTCACGCTGAACCACACTGAATGCTTTGTGCTTGTGGTTTTGGGTTTTTTCCCCCCCCCTTAAGCACTTCAAAGTCTTTAGAGGTGCGCACAACAATTTTAAAAGATTAGGTCACCATTAAAACCCACTGACTCAGGATCTTGTCTTATCTGGCCTGAAGGCAAGGAAGCTTACTGCATCCTTTATTTGATGTCAATGTCATGAACACAGAGAAAGGGAGGGAACTGCAGTTTGTCTTTAAGGGCAAAGCTACGTTCAGTTCAAACTTAATGGAAAACAAAGTAATATTCTGGGGGGGAAGGTAGTACTCTCCCCTCTGGAATGCAGTTGGAGAGAAAAAGTTCTGTACATCTGGAAATATATGAAAGAAGGAACTCTACCCTTTTACTTGAAGCTCTCAGATAATGATAGCACAGTTTTATATAGAACAGTAATATAGAGAGATAGATTGAACTCCTACTCATTTGAAGGTTTCCAAAACAGGCTGCTTATTGCTGGAATGAGACTAGGCGGAAACTGAAAGACCTGGAAATAATGTCTAAGGGTGGAGCCCTGCCTCAATCCATGACAGGAACATAGGAAGCTCCCTTATAACAAGTCCAATCACTGGTCCGTCTAACACAGTATTGTTCCCATTGCCTGGCAGCTCTCCAGAATCTCCACCCAGTCTTACCTGGAAGGTCAGAGACTGAACCAGGGACCTTCTACAACTTTGTTAGGGCCCATCCTCAAAAGGATTACTGTACTACATTCCTCCCGTCTGGGTGTGATTCGAAGATCTCCTTTCCCTCACTAGAGAATGTCTCCCTTCAGAAACTGGATTCTCTTAAGGACAGCTCTGTACCTCTAGCTTCCTGGCTAAGTCACCTTGCAGAGGGCCTAAAGTCCTCACTGTCTAAAACCTCAGTAACAACTCCAGGACTTTGTGCTTTTGGATGCTCGTTCTTCTCACACGATGGCTCAGACACATGCACACCAGTTTGTATGTGTCTCTTCAAGTTGTATGTGTCTCTTCAACTCTTCAAGTTGCCAGGCTGTCTGGCCATCAGTTTCAACAAATTTGGGGGAAGAAAAGCCCCTGTTTTATCTTGTATCCTACCTGGAAGGTTGCAACAAACTTCTCCAGAGGGAACATATTTTACCCTATCATGGTCAGATTACTAGAGACAGCTTGCCATATAAATGTCCAAACAGCAAGGGGAGCTGGTGCAGAAGAGTGGGGTGAGGGAGCAACCCTCACACTAAGCCTTTATACCATTTTCTTAAGATCTATTGTTAAACTGAAGACTCCTTGTCTTTTCAAATTCCTTCATGTGAATGGATGAGGCAAGACATCTGCCAGGGTGCATTCCCATTTGCATGCAAATCAGAGATTTAGGGGGACACACAGCACCAGCCTGCTCCTCGCCATGAGAAATGGGAATCACAGAAACTTCAGCCTGGTACTTTTCCCATTGCCTGCGCCTTAGCAGCTCAATGCAGCAAGTCCATTAAAAATCAGAAGTAAAAAAAGAAAGAAAGAAAGAAGAGAAACTTAAGTAGTAAAGTGTTTCTTAAGAGCAAGACAGAGGAAGGTAACAGAAGTCATCCAGGCATCAGAGGATATTCCAGAAAACATCTTGACTTTGACTAATTTCACGCACATGCTTTTCTTCTTCTTTTTCTAAAGAAGAAGCCGCCCCTGGAGGGTACACTAACACACTCCTAAAGTCTGACACTCATGAAATAATCACTGGGCATAACTTTCCGGACAGCAACCAGCTCCCCAATGCAGAACATGACAATTGCAGATAAAGCACATGCATCCCACTGAAGTGCTTTCAAGCCTCTGCAGAAAAAGAGAAGGCGGGGGAAAGAGTTCCATGCTTCGGCTAAAACCACAAACTAGCAAACTGTCTGCTCAGGGAAGATTGGGCGGGGGGGGGGGGGAGAGAGATCTTCATCATAGCTGCTACCAGCCTGCCCTGGGAGAGGACAAAGGACACTAGCTGGCAAACTTTCCATACTTGGTCTGCATGGGCTAGATGAGAGAGGGCAACAGCAGCACACACACACCCCTTTAGTCTTCCAGCCAGCTGGATGGAGGCAGCGAGCCTTTGGAATCAGCACACCTATTGCAAAACAGAACAACAGCTAACACCCAACTGCTCCTTTCCCCACCTTAAACCAGGTTAGATTGACCTTTGCTTCTTCTTTCTAGGGTCTCCAACCACAGGTCAACACTTAAGAAAAAGAAATTTGGGGGCAAGGGAGAGGGGAGAGAAAACAATCGCCCCCTTGCTTACCCTCCTTTCCCCTTCTAGCCATGGCCAGAATTCCAGGGCCAGAGGGCAGGGTGCTGTTTGCTCCATCTGTTTTGCCCATTGCTTATCAGCCTTCTGGACGCTCTCCGCTAGGCAACGCTCTCTAAGCGTCCCAATTCCCTGCGCAGCCTTTCCAAACAAAAGCAATCTCTGCTAGGTGACATCTCAGCCTCTGCTCCCTGGAGGGCTCGCTTATCGTTCTGCCCAGTGAAATGCCATCACCTCCCATTCCACACTCCCATTCCCGGCACTGGTGGTTTGGTGGAATGCTAGATATATATAGCATATATACTATATAGCATTTCTCTCCCTGCTTACTATTCCATAGCAACTTAGCTTCCGCTTTAACCCCTTCCCTGCCCAGGTAACCCATCTCCCTTCTTCCCCGCTGCCCAGACGGAAGAGGACACACTTACCCAAAAAGAGGGAACAGCAGCCGCTAGGAACGAGCCTGGCTTGCCCTCCCCCCCATGCAGGACGCAAGAGAGGCTCCTTAAACCGCGCCCGGAAAGGCACAACAATCCCCGGTGGCGAGGGTAGCCGAGGAGGCTCGCTTAGCAGCTCGAGTTTCAAACGCCACAAGTCTGCGGCCCGAAGGACGGCGGGGCGCGCCCCCCTCTCCTGCCGCCGCCTCTCCTTTCTCCGAGGCGACCGCGGCTGTAATTTCCACTCGGGGCCCCCGCGGGCAAGGCACGCGCTCTCCTTCCTCCTCCTCCTCCTCCCTCCGCTGGCCGTGGGTCTCTTAATGCTCGCTGGCGCCTTCCCTCCTCCTGCCGCGCGCACTTGCTGCTGCTGCCTCCTCCTTCTCTCTCCTCAGCTCGGCTTTGCACAGCCCGCAGCCAGCGTGCACCTGGTGTAAGCAAAGCAGGTCAGCTGACGGGCTGCCTCGCCATTGGCCGCTCACCGCTCGCCCCCCCCCCGCCCGCTTCGCAATACACCCGAGACCCGAGCAGGGCACCATCTGTAGGGGCTGCTAACAAAGGGGGAAGGCGAGGGAGCCTGCTCGAGGGGGCCGCGAGGGGCTTTTGCCCTGCTGCCAGGGCTGCTGTGGGAACGGCGGCGAAGGGTGGCGTGGCCGACAGGCAGCAGCGGCAAGAGCCCCCCACCCCCACCGCGTCTCGCAGACCCCTGTTCACTGGGGCCTGAGCAAGGGGACGAAGCGGGGAGGGAGGCTGCTTCTTTTGGATGCTGGAATCGAGCAGACAATGAGCGCACAAAGGAAACTGGATTCTCTTAAGGACAGCTCTGTACCTCTAGCTTCCTGGCTAGGTGACCTTGCAGACAGCCTAAAGTCCTCACTGTCTAAAACCTCAGTAACAACTCCAGGACTTTGTACTTTTGGGTGCTCGTTCTTCTCACACGATGGCTCAGACACAGGCACATCAGATTGTATGTGGATGTTGGTCTTCAAGTTGCCAGGCTGTCTGGCCATCAGTTTCAACAAATTTGGGGGAAGAAAAGCCCCTGTTTGATCTTGTATCCTACCTGGAAGGTTGCAACAAACTTCTCCAGAGGGAACTTATTTTACCCTATCATGGTCAGATTACTAGAGACAGCTTGCCATATAAATGTCCAAACAGCAAGGGGAGCTGGTGCAGAAGAGTGGGGTGAGGGAGCAACCCTCACACTAAGCCTTTATACCATTTTCTTAAGGTCTATTGTTAAACTGAAGACTCCTTGTCTTTTCAAATTCCTTCATGTGAATGGATGAGGCAAGACACCTGCCAGGGTGCATTCCCATTTGCATGCAAATCAGAGATTTAGGGGGACACACAGCACCAGCCTCCTCCTCGCCATGAGAAATGGGAATCACAGAAACTTCAGCCTGGTACTTTTCCCATTGCCTGCGCCTTAGCAGCTCAATGTATCAAGTCCATTAAAAATCAGAAGTAAAAAAGAAAGAGGAGAAACTTAAGTAGTAAAGTGTTTCTTAAGAGCAAGACAGAGGAAGGTAACAGAAGTCATCCAGGCATCAGAGGATATTCCAGAAAACATCTTGACTTTGACTAATTCCACACACATGCTTTTCTTCAGTGTGGTGTAGTGGTTGAGTGGTAGACTCGTAATCTGGGGGACCAGGTTCGTGTCTCCTCTCCTCCACATGCAGCTGCTGGGTGACCTTGGGCTATTCATACTTCTCAGAAGTCTCCCAGACCCACTCACCTCACAGTGTGTTTGTTGTGGGGGAGGAAGGGAAAGGAGAATGTTAGCCGCTTTGAGACTCCTTCGGGTAGTGATAAAGCGGGATATCAAATCCAAACTCTTCTTCTTCCTCTTCTTCTTCTTCAGAAGCCTCCCCTGGAGGGTACATTAACACAGTCCCAAAGTCTGACACTCATGAAATAATCACTGGGCATAACTTTCCGGACAGCAACCAGCTCCCCAATGCAGAGCATGACAATTGCAGATAAAGCACATGCATCCCACTGAAGTGCTTCAAGCCTCTGCAGAAAAAGAGAAGGCAGGGGAAAGAGTTTCATGCTTCAGCTAAAACCACAAACTAGCAAACTGTCTGCTCAGGGAAGATTGGGGGGGGGGGAGAGATCTTCATCATAGCTGCTACCAGCCTGCCTTGGGAGAGGACAAAGGACGCTAGCTGGCAAACTCTCCATACTTGAAACAAAAAATAAAATAAAAAATAAAATCCTTCCAGTAGTACCTTAGAGACCAACTAAGTTTGTTCTTGGTATGAGCTTTTGTGTGCATTCACATTTTCTCAGATACACTGAAATAGAAGTCACCAGACACTTATATATAGTGAGGGAATGAGGAGGGGTATTACTCAGAAGGGTGGTGGGAATAGATGATTGGCTGATGGGTGTGGAAATCCTGTTGATGACTGTAAACAACTGCAATTAGTCCTAAAGGAAAAAGCAAGGGGTAAGATGGCTAAAGATAGCTTTGTCATGTATAATGAGATAATAATCCAATGTCTTTGTTCAGACCTGGTCTCTCCGTGGTTTTGAGTCTGGTAAAGGCAAAGGTAAAGGGACCCCTGACAATCAGGTCCAGTCGTGTCCGACTCTGGGGTTGCGGCGCTCATCTCGCTCTATAGGCCGAGGGAGCCGGTGTTTGTCTGCAGACAGCTTCCGGGTCATGTGGCCAGCATGACAAAGCCACTTCTGGTGAACCAGAGCAGCGCACTGAAATGCCGTTTACCTTCCCGCTGGAGCGGTCCCTATTTATTTACTTACACGTGCTTTTGAACTGCTAGGTGGGCAGGAGCAGGGACCGAGCAACGGGAGCTCACCCCGTGGCAGGGATTCAAACCACCGACCTTCTGATCAGCAAGTCCTAGACTCTGTGGTCTAACCCACAGCGCCACCTGGGTCCCATTTGAGTCTGGTAATGAGTTGCAATTCAGCCACTTCTCTTTCCAGTCTATTTCTGAAATTCCTTTGTATTAAGACAGCTACTTTGAGATCTTGTATAGAATGTCCTGGGAGATTGAAGTGTTCTCCTACTGGTTTCTCTGTCTTGTGATTCCTGATATCAGATTTATGTCCATTTATCCTTTGGTGTAGGGTTTGGCCTGTTTGTCCAATATAGAGAGCTGAAGGGCACTGTTTGCATTTGATTGCATACACAATGTTAGAAGATGAGCAATTAAATAGTCCTGAGATGTTATGTTTGATGTTTGATGTTTGATGGTATGTTTGATAAACCCAGATGCCAACTCTGTTGCCACATAAACCCGGACAACACCATTACTGGCCCCAACAACATCAAACATACCATCTCAGGACTATTTAATTATTTCAGTGTATCTGAAGAAGTGTGCATGCACACGAAAGCTCATACCAAGAACAAACTTAGTTGGTCTCTAAGGTGCTACTGGAAGGATTTTTTTATTTTTTATTTTATTTTGACTATGGCAGACCAACACGGCTACCTACCTACTTGGTCTGCCTGGGCTAGATGAGAGGGGGCAACAGCAGCAGCCTCCCCCCTGCGCCCTCCCTCCCGCGTGCCCGCTTCGCAATACACCCGAGACCCAAGCAGGGCACCATCTGTGTTGTTGTTGTTCAGTCGTTCAGTCGTATCCGACTCTTCGTGACCCCATGGACCAGAGCACGCCAGGCACGCCTATCCTTCACCGCCTCCCGCAGTTTGGCCAAACTCATGTTAGTAGCTTCGAGAATACTGTCCAACCATCTCATCCTTTGTCGTCCCCTTCTCCTTGTGCCCTCCATCTTTCCCAACATCAGTGTCTTTTCCAGGGAGTCTTCTCTTCTCATGAGGTGGCCAAAGTACTGGAGCCTCAACTTCAGGATCTGTCCTTCTAGTGAGCACTCAGGACCGATTTCCTTGAGAATGGATAGGTTTGATCTTCTTGCAGTCCATGGGATTCTCCAGCACCATAATTCAAAAGCATCAATTCTTCGGCGATCAGCCTTCTTGATGGTCCAGCTCTCACTTCCATACATTACTACTGGGAAAACCATAGCTTTAACTATACGGACCTTTGTTGGCAAGGTGATGTCTTTGCTTTTTAAGATGCTGTCTAGGTTTGTCATTGCTTTTCTCCCAAGAAGCAGGCGTCTTCTAATTTCGTGACTGCTGTCACCATCTGCAGTGATCATGGAACCCAAGAAAGTGAAATCTCTCACTGCCTCCATTTCTTCCCCTTCTATTTGCCAGGAGGTGATGGGACCAGTGGCCATGATCTTAGTTTTTTTGATGTTGAGCTTCAGACCATATTTTGCGCTTTCCTCTTTCACCCTCATTAAAAGGTTCTTCAATTCCTCCTCACTTTCTGCCATCAAGGTTGTATCATCAGCATATCTGAGGTTGTTGATATTTTTTCCGGCAATCTTAATTCCGGTTTGGGATTCATCCAGCCCAGCCTTTCGCATGATGAATTCTGCATATAAGTTAAATAAGCAGGGAGACAATATACAGCCTTGTCGTACTCCTTTCCCAATTTTGAACCAATCAGTTATTCCATATCCAGTTCTAACTGTAGCTTCTTGTCCCACATACAGATTTCTCAGGAGACGGATGAGGTGATCAGGCACTCCCATTTCTTTAAGAACTTTCCATAGTTTGCTGTGGTCGACCATCTGTAGGGGCTGCTAACAAAGGGGGAAGAGGAGGGAGCCTGCTCGAGGGGGCCGCGAGGGGCTTTTGCCCTGCTGCCAGGGCTGCTGTGGGAACGGCGGCGAAGGGTAGGGTGGGCGACAGGCAGCGACAAGAGCCCCCACCCCCACCGCGTCTCGCAGACCCCTTTTCACTGGGGCCCTGAGCAAGGGGACAAAGTGGCACTGGTGTCGTGGGGGGGCGATGGGGGCGTCTGCCCCGTGTTCCAGGGGAGAGGGGGTGACACTTGGGCTGGCCCCCCCGCCGGCAGGCCCCAAGCAAGCCATGGAGCGAGGCAGCCTCACCCTGCAGCCTGCTCACAAACCTGCTCCGCGGCCTGCGAGCAAGCCGTGGAGTGAGGCTGCTCCGCCCCTGGGGCCTGCCCGCCGGTGCCGCAGCTCAAAAGGTCACTGCGGAAGCAGCGGTGCCAGCCCAGATGGAGTGCGCCTCCACGAAATGCCGCACGTGCGCACTCCATCGCCGGGCCGCCACTGCTTCCTTGGCGACCTTTCGAGCCGCAGAGCTAAAAGGTGGCTCATGGGGCTGCCAGATCGCGCACTGCAGCCCCACGAGCCGCCTTTTAGCTCTGCGGCTCGAAAGGTTGCTGCAGAAGCAGTGGCAGGCTGACGATGTAGTGCGCTTGCGTGACATTTCGCGCAGGCGCACTGCGTCTGCGCAGAGCTAAAAGGTGGCTCGTGGGGCTGCCAGATCGCGCACTGCAGAAGCTGGGACTGAGAACAGCCCTGCTGGATCAGGCAGATGGTCCACATCCTGTTTGCACAGTGGCTAACCAGATGCATATGGGAAACTCATAAGTAGGACTCACTCAAGTGCAAAAGCATCTGAGAGTCTCAGAAACCAATTTCTTACCTTGTCCATCTTTGTGGTAGTGCCTAAAGCAGAACCACCCCTTCAGCCACACACTCCCCACTTGTGATGCCCAGAAACCTGTGTTCAGAGGAGAGGAATAGTGATGTTGCTCTTCCCCTCTGCTCCTACCCTGTGCTCTTCCCCTCCTTGTTTAGGCCGCTGGGGTGTCTGCATAAATATAGGGCGTGCACTGCAGTAATGTGCAATGCAGTAATGACTGCTGTGCATTCAGCCTATTAATAAACTCTTCCACAGTTGCCAGTCTATAAATGTTTTTGCTTGCTTGCTTGCTTGCTTGACTACACATATCAATGTTAGTCATTTGTGAAAAGGTGTGAAAAATAACATCAACTTTTATAAAGTTTCGCTGCCTGCATACCTGGAAGCAATTCTTAACTTACCGTACCATACCTGGCCAGGGATGCAGCTATTCCCAAGTCTAATTTGGCACTAACAATGTGCTTTAGGGGGAAGTGCCATAACTCAGTGGCAGAGCATGTGCTGTACATGCAGAAAGTCCCAGATTCAATCCCCAACATCTCTATTTAGGACTTGGAATGTCCTGTCTGAAACCTCAGGGAGCCACTGCCAATCACTGTTAAGGTAATGTAAAGGACCTCTAGACGGTTAAGTCCAGTCAAAGGCGACTATAGGGTTGTGGCGCTCATCTCGCTTTCAGGCCAAGGGAGCTGGCAATTGTCCACAGACAGCTTTCTGGTTCATGTGGCCAGCATGACTTAACCGCTTCTGGTGCAACAGAACACCGTGACGGAAACCAGAGTGCACAAAAATGCCATTTGCCTTCCCGCTGCAGTGGTACCTATTTATCTACTTTCACTGGTGTGCTTTCAAACTGCTAGGTTGACAGGAGCTGGGACAGAGCAACGGGAACACACCCTGTCATGGGGATTTGAACCGCCAACTTTCTGATCGGCAAGCCCAAGAGGCTCAGTGGTTTAGACCACAGCGCCACCCGCATCCCAATCACTGTAGACAGAACTGGAGGGACAAAGGCAGTTTTCTATGTTCTCTCATTAATTTATTAAAAATATTACTAGTTCACCTCACCACATGCTTGTAGTGGTTTACAACAAGAGACGGAATCTTAACAACAAATGATTAAAACCTTATCAACTATAAAAATAAATATATAATTACAGGTTTGTGGGTGCCCTGACACCCTTTAGGTTCCTGGGTGCTGAGGTAATCAAGCGTTTCTGGGAAGGAGGAGGAGGAAATGGGCAGAACTCCATGCAGAGACTGAAGGGCAGAAGCCATTGCAGCCTGACTGGAACAGACTGCTACAAAGAGGCTCTGAACGATGCTAGCTTCGGCTTTGTATCCGTGGTTCAGGACAGTGCTGCCTGCCTGTTTGGATAGGCTGCTGCTGCAGAAACTGGCTCCTTTTGGACTGTGAATGCTGTACACCCTTCCATCCTACAGGCAGCAATCATTTTGTGCACCTTTGTTTGCTGCACAACAGCTGACGTGCGCTGTCTTCGGCCCTAGAAGGGGACAGAATGGGCTTATGCGCACCCGATGATGCACACGATGATCCAGAATGCAACCCTCACACAAACGGGGAGTTGCCTGTATATGTGTGTATAAAGACACCATAGCCTCCAAAGGAAACACAAACGCTGGTTAAATGCCAAGAACCCTGGAATCCCACATTGCTCAGGGATTGGGGTGGCTTGTAACAATATTGTATAAAAGCACTAAAATTAGCTAAAGAGGTTAGCTAAAGGGCCAATCTATTTGCTATGATAAACACACATCTTAAAAACCTGCTTAAAACACGTTTTCATGCCAGATCAGGGGCCCTCACCAATTTCCTGCTGAAAATTCTTCCCCTCTGTTTCTGCCCACTGGCTGCTGTTTGCTCCCAATGGATGAGTAAATAATAATAATAATAATAATAATAATAATAATAATAATAATTTATTTGTACGCCGCCCATCTGGCTGGGCTTCCCCAGCCACTCTGGGCAGCTCCCAAACAAATGTTAAAACAATACAGCGTTAGATATTAAAAATGTCCCTAAAAAGGGCTGCCTTCAGATGTCTCTTAAAAATAGGATAGCTGCTTATTTCTTTGACATCTGATGGAAGCGTGTTCCACAGGGTGGGCGCCACTACCGAAAAGGCCCTCTGTCTGGTTCCCTGTAACCTCACCTCTCGCAATGAGGGAACCGCCAGAAGGCCCTCGGCGCTGGATCTCAGTGTCCGGGCTGAATGATGGGGGTGGAGACGCTCCTTCAGGTATACGGGAATACTACTTTTGGGGGCAAATAGCAGCATCTTAAAAAGCAGAGACATCACCTTGCCGACAAAGGTCCGTATAGTTAAAGCTATGGTTTTCCCAGTAGTGATGTATGGAAGTGAGAGCTGGACCATAAAGAAGGCTGATCGTCAAAGAATTGATGCTTTTGAATTATGGTGCTGGAGGAGACTCTTGAGAGTCCCATGGACTGCAAAAAGATCAAACATATCCATCCTTAAAGAAATCAGCCCTGAGTGCTCACTGGAAGGGCAGATCCTGAAGTTGAGGCTCCAGTACTTTGGCCACCTCATGAGAAGAGAAGACTGCCTGGAAAAGACCCTGATGTTGGGGAAGATGGAGGGCACAAGGAGAAGGGGACGACAGAGGATGAGATGGTTGGACAGTGTTCTCGAAGTGACTGGCATGAGTTTGTCCAAACTGCGGGAGGCAGTGGAGGATAGGGGTGCCTGGCATGTTCTGGTCCATGGGGTCACGAAGAATCGGACACGACTGAACGACTGAACAACAACAAGCAGCCTGGGGATGATTTTTAGCAGGACCCTACAGTTTTTTCTTCCAAATAAAAGTGGCCAGTTTCACTGTGCTTTTAAAATATGTGCTTATTATAATGTGTAGCATGGCTCTCAGTGTCACCAAGCCAATACTTAAAAGGCAAAATGCTCCTACTAGTCCAAAATTACCATTCATTACTTGCTTCTTTAGAGGTTCACAAAAGTTCACAAGCACAGAAGAGTGAGGGTACAGCACAGGGCTGGAAGGTGGTTGCCCAAATGATGGGGGTGGGGGAGACGCTTCCTTATTTTTCAGTCCTGTGCTGCAAGGCTGTAGCGAGGCAAGGGAAGTGAGAGGAGAGACCCATCTCAGCAATACAGAGACTATTTCCCTTTCCCCTGTCCACTCCCTAGTATATGAGGAAAGGAGGACGGCTGCTCTGTAGCCTATAAAAGAGACCGCAAAGTTACGGGCATAGCCCTACAGAAAGTAGCAGCATCAACCAGGAAATCCTAAACCAGTGTCAGCAATAATTCAGCAGTGTAGGAAGGCTAGCCTATAATAACAAAAACTGTGTAAACCAAGTGGACCTTGTATTGTTCCCTAAAGGCTAAAGGGAATATTAATATGTAAACCAATAATAAGAGATTATTCAATAATTTAGGGCTGCAGCTGATAAAGGCCCCACTTCTGGTTGTGGGTGTTGTGACTTTCCCAAAAGAGGAAATGTTTAATAATGCTCTAAACAATTACCTGGGCATATACAAACCACAGGAGTTATTTGGTCCATGCCTGGAAGACATCCAAACCAGTGCTATTTTTCTAGAAAAAGAGGTGTGGGAACTCACAATGAACACCTCCCTTGTTCTTTTAGAATGACAATGGTGCCAACCTGGGAGGTCTGGCAAGTTCTGGATTGAAAAAAAAGCCTTGCAGGTGATGCAAAATCGTAGCTTTTGCAGAAACCTGAGGAATTCAATGTTTTAATGTTTATAAATGTCACACACTTTTATCTTGCAAAAGCATGATTATGGTGTACCAAAAGATTTGAAAGGT
Organism: Lacerta agilis; assembly: GCF_009819535.1. Lineage (NCBI taxonomy): Eukaryota > Metazoa > Chordata > Lepidosauria > Squamata > Lacertidae > Lacerta > Lacerta agilis. The sequence goes on from NC_046313.1 coordinate 88,517,120, forward strand.
GTATTGATTTGATGGCCATTAATTCAGCACAGTTCACAGTCCCCTAATTCACTAACCCCTGAATCTACAATTTTAAAATTAATCAAACTTATTTTTTTGGAAGAGGTTAGGATGTAGTTCTCAGAAATATCACAATGTTTATAGGCAGCTGTTGCTTTTGCCATTGGAAAGATAATGAAATCGCCAGCAAGGTGCTTTCTAGGAACCAATTAGAGAAGAAAATCAGTTCACCATTGATATTAAGGAAAGTTCTTCCTTTTAATCAGATGAAGATAAATTAAATCCACAGCCAATATGGTCTTGGCTTAATTATGCTTCAAGCTCTGAGGCAGTATTGCATGCAGAGCACCAATTTTATTTTTTGAGGTTTGAAAGGTTATTTGGGCTATGCTAAGAATGCACTGAATTTTAACACGTGAACATATTGAACAGAAGTCATCACTGCCTTTCAGAATGCTGCTTTCTCTTCCATCGCCACTTGAATTCTCATCAGTCAGTCTCTGTGTTACTTTGCTACTATCCATCATGTGTAATTGGTATAAACGGATATCATATTTGAAGCTTCCTTTTGCAAAACCTCCTCTGTTGTGAATAGATTTTCATCCCAGGCGCTATCTTTTTTGGGATTTATTATACCATTTTTAATGGAATAAATTTCCCATTTCTGTCACAAAGCATTAGATGCATAGCATAACAGTGCACTATTTTTTAGACCAAGAAAAAGAACTGTGTTGCATAGAAAGCAAAAGATATGCAATGCCAGCAAAAAGAAAGATGTTGCTGCTTCCTTGTAGACCTTTTACAGGCATTGTGATGAAACCTTTTTGTATTACTTTCAAATCTGCAATCTAAACATCTGGAAATAGCAGCCCCTATTTTAAATAATGCAATACATGTGTGTGTGTGTGTGTGTGTGTGTGTGTGTGTGTGTGTGTTTAGCAATCGGAAACAGCTGTCAAGCATATTGCTATAGGGGGAACGTTGCACACATATTTGTTTTTAATGAAGAACTAAGTACTCATCTATGAAATCATTAGGGAATATGCATCTACTGAATTATTTTTTCTTAACTTTTAAATTTGCTGTGCAGCATGGCATAATCTCAAGCAGCTCAGATAAAGCTCATATTAAATGGTCAAAACTGTTTTGGTAGGCACACAAGGAAGCTGCCATACACCATCTTATTTCATTGGTCCATATAGCTCAGTGTTGGCTACACCAGGAGAAGTCAACATGGTGTCCTCTGGGGGCTTTGGACTACATTTCTGTCAGTACCAATCAACATGGCCAATGTTCAGGGATGATGGGAGCTGTAGTCCACAATATCCTGAATGTACCATATTGGTCTTTGCTAACTGGCATCTGCCCTCCAGGAGTTTCCCCCCAGCCCTCCTACCTGGAGGTACCAGGGATGAGAATCTGGGACCATTTGTATGCAAAACATAAGCTCCAATACTGAGCTAATGAGAAGGCCAATGAGAAGGCACACTGCTGGCTACTACACTGAATTCATATTATTGCTCTCATAAATGTTTCTGCTCTGAACCCCTGGAGAAAAGCCCATTTACTACCATTCATTGGCTCCTTATGTGTGATAAAAGACTCTTTACAATGGACATTAATATAGCCAGCCTAGCTAGTACTCCTGCAAGATAGTTTGGATCTTTGCATGGGTTTGTAGTCAAAGGAATTTGCACAGAAGACTTAGAAAGCGGCTCTTGCTTTTAATAGATTTATGATGCAAATGTAATACCTACCCGTGGCTGGAGTGCTCATTCACACTACAAATAAAACATGTCTCCTCCATTTTTTCTCCTGCATTAACAGTGGTATTGTAGCTTCACACAAGAGATACTTAAAGTATAGTAAAGTCCTATGTGAGAGTGCTTGATGGTTTCTCACCTTAAAGACTAACCTATTTCTTCTCCAACTTTCATACACACATTGAACTGGGACAGGTCAGAAAAGCTTTTGGTTGGTCTGTTATTTGCAGTTATGAAATTAAAAGTCAGCCAATGAAGGGGCCATACAGGGCCCTTTACATAGGGCCACACACAATTCTCTCTTTCAGCCTACATATGTATCTGGGTAAAATCAACTGTTGGTACACTAGCGGCTAGATTCAATGGTAGTTATCTTTGGAATAGCTCATTCCCTGGGTCCCTTCCAGCTCCATCATTTTATGACTTTTTGTGATTGGAGGTATAATAGTTGCTGTTGCATGCAGCTGTAACTGTCTGACACTTCATAATGAAGAGCGTGTATTCGTAAGTATGTATGCTGAAGGCTCTTTCACATATTGTACACTAACAAGCCCAAGTTTGCCATTGGCAGTATGTGTAGTCAGCTCGGAGCTGGATCCAATCCCAGCTGTCAGATGTGTGCCTCTGCAAAATACATGGACTTCCCATATTCACACTTAATATTTTTGGATGTTTTAAAAATCCATTTGGCATATGCCTTAAACAAATGTAATTTGTGAAGAGGCCCCATGTGTTTGATGAATGAGCTGGCCTTTATGACCTCCATATGTCTAAAACAAAAACATGGCTCTAGTTATATGGGTAATTATTTCTCTTTTGTGTGTGTGCTGGTGTTCCACAAGTATTGTTTGTGCAGCGTTCTATGCAACAAAGAAATGCTACCTCAACAAAATACCCCAGACTCTCTAATGAAGGCGAGAGGTGGTTCTGATGTGTGTTTGGTATAGGATGGCTCCTTGCCCCTTGCCAAAACAGTGGACACTAATCTGCATAAAATTTGCATGTGCTAATTTATATGTATAGATTAAATACACATTTAGAAATTTTAATTTAGAGTTTGCTGATCAGAAATTCTGAAGTTATGTTTTCCCCTCTCCTAGGCACCCCCTTCCCCCTCTGTTTGCATTCACCTCATCTTCCCTTTCTACTGCTAGTTTGTATTATTACTCTTACTATTATCATTGCTGTTATCACCACCATCATTTAACATTTTACTTCACTTGCTAATTTCCTTCAACACCTTCCTCTGACCCTTTCTGCTCAGAAGAGAGAGATCTTGCCTTCCTCCTCCCCAACTCCGCAAAACTTCCCTGTCTCCTTGCCACCTTTACCCAGAATGTAAAGTTGCTGCTGTGGGAATGTTTAGGAGTGTGGATGAGTATATATTATTTATATATCTCTATCCCAGCTTGTGTGAGCAAGCTCCAAACTTAGCAGAGTTACATTCCCTTTTAAAACACAGCTGAAAACGGTTGCATAGGCTTGCTAAAGCCTCTACAAGAAATATATATTCCTGGTATATTCCCCTTGTTCCCTCTTAAAAGCAAAGACACAATACAGTACTGATTATTAGATATAAAAGAGTTTACTTACAGACATCCATGAGTACAGGCTCAAAGAGGCAGATAAGTATAGATAAATCTATTTACATGTGGTGAAGCTGATTCCATAGGGGAACAGGCTTCACCTCTGCTTCTCTCAGCTACAAGCTGAGAGAGAGCACCCTGCTAGTTCAAAAGACGAGGCAAAAATGGGAAGTCTTCTTTGGGATCTTGCTCCCAGGTAAGACCACACCTACTTCTGGTTCCTGTAACTCAGTCCAGGTAAACAGGAAGTTAAGCCTGGAGGACTGAGTTACCTTCATGTCCTCTCTAGCAGTGTTGGGTTTGGCTGCTCTGTGTTTACATCCCACAGCTGCTGCTGGCCCTGATCCAACCAAAAGGCCTATGGCACAGATAGGTGAGGCTGGCCCACAATTTGACAAACACTGGTCTAAAGATAACTACAGTGCAGCCATACTAACAAACTCACTAACACAGGCTTTTCTTCTGCTTCATTCCTTCTCATTTCAGTTTCTGTACCATACCATAAGGCCTTGTCTGTATTAAGGCACTCCTTTCTATTTGCGCGTGGAGGTCTCTAATGCCACCCCCAAAATAACTCAGACATGAGACATAATTTTTGTTTGGGTTTCTGGCAGATTTTAGGCCACAACTTTAATAAAATACAAGTCAATGTGAGTGGTTGCGTAGGCATTGGTCCAGACTAGCTGTCCGATGGGACAGAGCTGACCATGTGTCAGCAGTGGGAAATCCCATCTGGGGAGAGATCTGGGGGTTGGTAGGCAGAACCCTCCCTCTCCCCAGTGGTTCCCAGGGGCTCTTGCATGGCCCTGACCCCTACCAGGGTTTCGGACAAAAGCATATGAGCCCCTGGATTCTTTTAACGGAATTCCTAACCGCCAACCTTATAAGTTGTGACTAGTTGCAACGTAGTAGGCAAAACCAGATGGCAACAGCCAATCAGCCAACTGGCAAAATTCCTACCAGGCCCCTCCCTGCCCCAAAAGCAGACAACCCCATGACAGGCATAGCAAAGTCAGCGCAGAGGCCTAAACACAGGGAGAGAGGGTGGGTGATCCGCAGCAAACAGCCAAGAGGGAGGTCACTCAATGAGCTCACCCATATATAGGCTTCTGGCTGTCCATCACATATTGATACATATGAATCTCCCTAACAACAGCCCAGGCCCAATCCGAGCTCTCTATGATGGAGAACCCGCTTTAGGATCACATTTCACGACACCAAGTAGGACACACAGCAATCCTGTGGAAACTAAAATATTGGTACATCCCAGCTCCTGGTTATGAGTCCCTGGCCAAGGCCTAGAAGTCACTTTAAGAGGAGTTTTCAAAGCAGTTCAGACAATTCAGGAAAGTGTCATTTTCTCTGTTCTATCAACATGCCTGAAGCTTTTCCTTCACCTGATGTTCCTATTCCCCAAACTAATATGGCCCTAACGTTTCATGAACAAACCCCATTCGACTCTATTAGTAGAAACTCCATCAGCTCTCCAGATAGGCACTTAAAAACACCTAGCAACTTTAATTACACCCCTATCTTTTAAATCTAAGAACAATAGCCATGATAAACAGAGCATAAATGCTGCTTCTCTCTTGTGGCCTCCCTGCATGCTTTCAGCTAGCTGAACAACATGCATGAGATAATTTCAGCAATATATGGAAGTGGCAGTGATTCATTATATTTTGCCCAAAAATTCCATTTCTTAAATTTTCTTCTTATCATGAGGCAGCGCTTAAAGAAAGTAAGTAATGCAAGTGAGTAGCAAGTCATAATTTAAAGACAAGTTGAAATGAGGAAAGGGGAGATCTGGTGGCTGGATAAACAGAGTGATTCGCTACATTTACCAAAGGCTAGCATTAAAACTGCACAATGGAAGCAGTATGACAGAGAAGGGATAAGTACTTTTTTCAATTGGAGAACCAATCTGAGAACCAATTCCTTTCTGGGGACCACGTGCCACTAGTGGGCGGGGCCAAAGCAAAAGTGGGCAGAGCAATGAATGCAAATGTAATAGATACATTGTATAGATTCTACACTAGTCACCACACACATATACATCTCTCTAGTCTCCCTGCAGGCAAGCAATGGGCATTATCAGAATCCAAGGACATATTACATCATGCAAATAGCGTCAAGGATAGTGAAGCAGGATAGTTGTGGGTAGGTGGGTGGGTGGCCTGTGGGGGGAGGAATCCTGAGGGATGGCTGGCCTGAGATTGGTGAAGCCATACTGGTTAAGTTTGACCTGCTACTCCTTCCTTCCTTGCTTCCATCCTTCCTTCCTTTCTTCTATTTTGTATACTGCCTTATACTTGCAGGTCTCAGGGCAGTTCACAGGATAAAATCACAATATAAAAACAAAATACATAATCAAAATAAAAACAAGAACAACCCAATAACACACACAAACATGCAATTTACAATGGTGTTGCTGCCAGGGAGCTTTTTTGTGTAAGAAATAGAAAACCTTGCCTTGGGTTGGTTAAAAAATAATAATAATCAGCATCTGAATTCCAGCAACATCTGTAGGGCTGTAGGTTCCCCATCCCTGCTCTGATACATCCTTTTGTTGTCCTAAACCTGCTTTTATCAGTTTCAATGGATTGCCCTGATTTTTTGTATTTCAAAGGAGTGTGGTGGCTAGATGCATCCCTGGTTCAACTTCATCCTAGCCACAAACTCATTAGCTGCTCTTGAGTAAGCCACTATTCTCCCTGCCCCTTCCTGACTCCAAAATGGATTGCAGTGCTGTCCTACTTTACAGAGCTTTTGTAAAAGTTAATTGCATAATATATATTTTGCACACTCAAAATGCCCTGCAGTAATTCTAAATATCACTTCTGCTTTGGTGCATCCATGCATGAGTGCCATCAGGTAATGAGACTTTTCAAATGGGGGGCGGGGGGCAGAAGGAGAATGAAGGTTCAGCCAAGGTAACTGTGCCCATTCATTGTGTGTCCATCGCAAACATTGGCCTAGCCAGAGCTACAGGTATCTTGGCTTATCTTGTGATGCACTTTGCTGGCTTTGTCTTAGAACCTGGACCTGCAAATACTGTCTGATTTCAAGCAGTCTAGAGCAGAAGCATAGACCTTTTGATATGACCTTTAATAACTCTGTCCACCTGTTCCCTTTCAGTTGGCCATATTTTGGGAGAGCGGATGACAAAATTATGCTACCTTATTTTATGGAAGTTTTATATAAAGTCAAGATATTACGCTTTTGGAAGTTGCGGGAAACTCTAATTAGAGAAAAGGAAATGACATCTTGATTACTGGAGCTTTACCAAAATTGCAACACTGAACAGGCTCTGACTCCAGCGTAACTGCACTAAATACATAATACGATGCTGCGTTTTCATAAACAAACACCAAAACAAGCATATTTATAGTTTAAACACTATTTTGCATTTAATCCATCAGTCTGTCTAGGCTGGTATTTTACTTGTAGAGATAAAGCCAGCAAGCTGAGATCATAGCAGTGGTGTCCTTTAAAGCTTTATAGAAGGCTATTGCTTTTTTAAAACCCTCCTTTCCCTGTTATTTTCCTACCAGTGGGTAAATCCGGTGGCAGAGAAAGCTGGCACTGTGTAGGACAGCTGTGTAATGCTAAGTAGTCGGCAATCCTTCTGTTTGTACAATAATCAGCACACATTTTAAATGTCAATGTCAGCTGAGTGTGTGCCCTGCATCATTCAAAATAACTCATTAATACTCAACAGAGAATTACGCATGTGTGTGTTAACCTCTTCAGACCTCAATATTAATTCAGAATGCATAATCATACTTATCAAATATAGGTTAGGTAGGATGCTAATGCAACTCCCCAAAATGATGTTCGGAGATGCCTCGTGCTGTATGACATACAATGGTTTATTTGCGATGGTTCTCAAACTTTTTTCTCTGGGTCACACTTTCAGAATAAATATTTGCTCATGCTACACCAATTTTTTTATTGATAAGAAATACATTGGAAAACAAAAAGGAGCAATGGTGCTTGAATTATAACATAGAACACAACTGCTATATAACACGATCATGGGACACCCAGAAAGTATTAAAAAAAAACAAGGCAGTTACATAAGAACACAAATCACTCCCAAAATATAATTAAAAATGAGCCTCTTGAACATGTACCTTAAGTATATATACAAACTCAATGAGAGGCCTGAGCTTGGTTTTGCTGGGTTATCTTATTTACTGTATATTAGGTCTAATTAGCAAAAACTCTCACCTCATCAATTTATCAGAGTTGAAAATCCTTGTTTACAACAATATGTTGTGGAGAACTGTGGAAGAATAGCCAATGCTCTTAAAGAGAGGTGTAGATAGTGTTCCTGGTTATACAGGTATATCCACACTACACTGAAATGTTTAAATGTTTCTTTGTTCTTGAATCTTCCCACCTCACTTGCCATCCTCTCCTGCCACACCAGTGTGGCAAGCCACACCCTTTGAGAACCACTGGTCTATGGACTTGTTATATGGATGATATCCTGCTTTTTCATCAAAAGCTGATTAAGAGTTAGCATATGGTTCCAAGATGGTTGTTACATCTAGCTTACTGGGGATGACCTGCTTTGCTTCAGCAGTAGTACTGTGTTCAGATCCCCACAAGACCGTGAAATGCGCCGGGTAACCTTGGAACGGTTCCTCTCTCTCAGACTATCCTGTACCTCACAAGGCTAATGACACATAACTCTGAGCTCATTGGATGAATGCTGAGGTGTTAAATATAATACATATCCACCTAATCTAACCTGATGTTTGTTACATGGTAAATTAGCTAAAGAAATACAGAAGCAGAACTTGCCACAATAGATTCAGACGGCGCTTCAGTGCAAATATGCTATTTTTAAAAGTGGAATAGTTAAATAAGAAATGAACTTCTATAAATACTTGATTTAAAGCCAGTTTTATCTCGCCCTAATTTAAATATTAGGAATTCAACATGCTAAATGAATCCTCTAGGCTATGTGCTTTGAAAATAGTGAGTCAGAAACTCAGAGAAACTGCAGTCAGTTTTGGATTATAAGTGTGTGTTCCTATGAAATTCAAGTGATGCCTTTCTGAGTGTTACAGCTGGCATTGGAAAATACTGCAGCTGCTGGTAAGTCTCTAAGATATTCCTTGAAAATTCCACTATCTGAAACAACAAAAAGGGTTTTGAAATGATTGGAGAAGAGTTCACCATATTGTTAAATGCATTTGGTCCCCATGACGTTTAAGCATGTTCAGTTGCTCAATGGATTCCATTCTTAGGTTCCAGTCATATGCTTTGGTGACCATTTTGAGGTCACTTGTGAAACTGCTTTAAGGTCACTAGTGACAAAAAGTGGTATAAAAGCATATTAAATAACAGCAGTGGAAGAATTTGGGCTTTAAAATTTCAGCAGCAAGCTTTGTGACACCAAAAGTTGGTGACCTCCTGCCTCCCGCCTTCCGTTCTAAGACATTGTTGCAGCACTCTCTGTGGCGCCCTGTTGGCTCAGCAATTAGTGTGGGCGAACTAGTTATGCTGCCCTAAATCCACCTCTGACAATAGTAATAGTAGTAATAATAATAATAGGTATTAAATTCTCTTTAAGTTCAATGGACATACATTTGGGTTGGAGATCCTTCAAGGGGCTTAATGCATCATACATGATATTCTAGGTATGTGTAATTGTGTACAGCTTCCATCATCCACTGGCCATGCTAGCTGGGGCTGATGGGAACTGGAGACCAACAATATCTGGATTGCCATCGGTTGTCCACTCCTAAATTATCCCTTATGATATTTGCAATGGCCCTGAGAATGAGTAGTTTGGATTCAGGCCTCTTGAGTTAGTCTAATATGCTATCAACTTTCTGTATTTAATTCCATAAGGTGCAGAGTCAGAGCAGCTTGAGATCCTGCCTTTGGATTATGCTATTTTTTTTATAGATGTTATCAGTAAGGAGCAATAACTGTTTTGAATGGGTTAATAAAAATAAGGTTTAATAGACCCAGGATGAGAGTGACATATTTGTTTCAAAGTATTCCCTGGAGGGACATAACTTCTTGAGTGAATAAGAACAGAGCTTGGTCTTTTAACCTAGAGCTGAAGGGAGCATCAAAGCACTATCCATTTAAGAATGTGACAACAAAAATATGTATTCTTTCAGCCATAATAATTTAAAACAACACTTTGTTTTCCTGCTTTTCCTGACTATACTTTTCTTGCAGTTTGCCTGAGGGTGGCAGGTCCCCAGCTTTTCTCAATCACTTAATTTTTTTTTAATCCCTCAGGGAAATGACTCTAAGCCTGGTGTTAGAACCTTTAAAGTCAGTATTTTACCATCAGTCAATCCAAAGTTTATCATATTAACCTAAGGCCATAACAATTTCAGCCATTACAATTTGCCACTCTGCACATCATAACACACAATATACAGCAATTACATGAAACAAGGCATCCATAGCTTGAAGAAAGAGAGTCAGAATTCATAAGTATCATCTGCTAGCCCATACCAAGCTTAACTTCCGCTAGACCTCAAAATCTTCTGCATAACTTATTGCAATGCTGTCTAGCTCTCTCTTTCTAATCTGTCTTGCAGACAGAGCTTGAAGTGCCACTATATGTGTCAAATCTGTTTGTGTCAGACACAAAAATGAACTGTTTATGCCATAGTGAGCCTGCTTCCCAGTGTTAGCAATGGTTTCAAGAATCGATCTCTTAGATCCTTATATAAAAGACAGATCAACGAGTAGCGTGTGATGTCTTCCACCTGAGGTTGGCCACATACTCAGAGTCTGTCATCGTATGGAGCCCTGTTCCAGCATCCATCTAAAACTGTTGTGGGCAACAATTGGAATTGGAGCTCCATGAAAGCATGAGTTTGGTAAAAGAAGAAGAAGAAGAAGAAGAAGAAGAAGAAGAAGAAGAAGAAGAAGAAGAAGAAGAAAGCTGTCAACTTTTCCCTTTTCTTGCGAGGAATCCTATTCGGAATAAGGGAATTTCCCTTGGGGGGGGGGGAGTTGACAGCTATGCAAAAAACATGATCTGAAACACTCCGTTTTCAGAAGTGGGTACCATGGCGAGAATCTAGAATTCCTAATTAATTGCAAATTGCTTTTGGATTCTGTCCAGAAGAGCCAATCCTAATGTTTGTTATTCACAGTCACAGCAGAATTCAATTCTGAGATATAGTAACTATCTACAAGGTTGTGACATATGGACTTCCTATGTTGATTACCCCATTCCATATAACGCAGAGCAGGAAAATGTTCAGTTGGCAGAGTTGTATTTTGTTTGATGCAATTTAGCTTGGCGCAGTCAGCTCTTGCCTTAAGTTTTGGCCACCCCAGTTCTGAACATAAGAGAGCTCCTGTCTCAGTGGAATCTACACTGGCTTGGTCATGTCCACAGAATGGAAGGTGGCAGGATCCCCAAGGACATGCTCTACATGGAGCTGGCTTCAGGCACCAGGCCAATTGGCAGACCAACTCTGCATTTCAAAGATGTCTACAAACGTGACATGAAGATGGCAACATTAACCCTTGCAGTTGACCGCAGTGCCTGGAGACAAGCAGTCAAGTCATGTATCCACAGCAGTGACCAGAGGAGGAATGATTGCTGGGAGTAGCGCAAAAAGAAGAAACACCATAGTTTTTCTGCAGCAGCACAACTGGATGCTTTCATCTGCCCCAACTGTAACAAAACACGCCTTCACCCCTGAAGGCACACTCTTCTACTGCTGCCTCCCTAGGCAGACGGTTGCCAGCCAGGAACCAGGAGCAGACTGCCTACAACTGCGGAAGCAAAGCATAGCCATTGATAGACCTCTGTTTCCTTTCCAAAGTCTAGCCCCATTTAAAACTAAGGGACATTTAATGCATTGTATGCTCAGCTGCCTGTAGTCTAGGGTTGCTCTAGGCTGGAACCTTGGCAAGGTCTCATCTTAAGTGGAGTCTTCAAGTCTCAACAGCAAGGTGTATATCTCCTCCCCCTTCCAAATGTTTATATTTTAAAATTACAATTGGGCTTTTTACAATGGCAGACGGCTTTTTTAAACAAAGCTTCTCCTTGCGCCAGCATTATTTGCTTGGAGGCTCTTTCAACATTCTTTGGCCTGGATTGTGGAAAAGAAAGAAGCAAGCTGGCAAGGAACCTACGTTGTAGCTCACAATACGACGCCACCTATTGCTGGAGGTAGCACTGATTCTCAAGAGTTTATGGTCACCTTTTTCTCATATTGGCTGAGGGCCAAGCTTGGCCATGCCTGGCTTATGGCAAAGGGATCATGTGATTGGTGCATACCACTTCAGCCCAGGTCACAAAGACAGAAGCTTTTGCCTATGGTAAAAGCGTCATATGACTTGTATCTGCCTGCAGTTCTGTGTTCAACCATCCCTGCTTTTTTACAAAAAAAATATATTCATCTGTCATTAAGGTTGAAGTCCTATATAAATGCCTGTCATGAAGTAACAGGGTTTGATTCTGAGTAGGTAAGCAGAGGATTGTGTGATTAGGATTCTTTAATAAAATCTGCACTTCTGTCCCACTCCAACTTTTAAGACGTGAACTTTTAAAGTTTCCATTCTATAATCAAATGCCATTAGCTGTGATATTTCAAGTACAGCGTATGCTTCTGCGTAGACCGAACTTCCAGCAGAGACATTCATCCATAATGGTCTCATATGACCTTTTTATGATGAAAGAAAATGCCCGAGTATATCAAGAGGAATAGGAATTCAAAACTTTGGGCAAAGCTCCATGCTCTCCTACTCACTCATGCAGCCGCAGCTGCCTTTCGGCACATATCTCAACAAGTGATAGGCTTAATGGCAGTAGCCTGGTAAAAGGGCATTTGTGTTGTTTACCTGTGAGAAAATGATGGATTTTTGGCTTTGCCAAAAATATTGGCCGATTTTACATTAGGAAATGAAATGGAAAAGGAACTCCGGGGTGACACATGAACCGAGTTGGGTGGGGATTGTTTAAGGGTCCACTTATCTTTAGCTCTGTCAGTTCCTATCCCTCCCCCCCCCCAAGTCCCTGTGCATTGTGTTTATGCTGGTACAATTTTCAGAGCTTCTGAAATGAATGCTTCCTGAAAGAAATATGTTTCCCTGGGGGCTTCGACTGCTTTCAGTCCTGCCTTTGTGAAGGTGAAGATCTCTGCTTTCATTTAGTATTTATGAGATGGGGCATTCGTATTACCCAGTGACTGGGAGATTGTGTGCACTTAAGAACCTGCAAATGAGAAGCAGCTCATTATTTTTTAATGTAAAGAGGATGGTTGCATATTCTTCAGCAAAGTTTACAATCAAAGATATTGAACTTACTGCAAAATATAACCAACAACCTCCCTCGGTCCCCAATAAGTAGCTAGTATGCGAGGCACAGTCTTTAGTCTTCAGTTTGCTTGGCGTTAAAAAATAGAACTCTATTGTGATGAGCGTTGAACAGTTTTGTTCTGTTCTTGTTTTATTGCCAAACATGCAAGGGCTGTCGTTCAGTGATACAGCATCTGCTTTGCATGCAGAAGGTCCTTGGTTCAATCCTCCGGTGTCTGAAATCCTGGACAGCCGCTGCTACTCAGTGTAGATAATCTGAGCAAGTGGCCCAATGGTGTGGCCTATGTCCCTTTTGTCTCTAACTAGTTTAGCCAGTATGGGGCACTAGACATATCCAGATGGCAGTTGCATTAATGAGTAGTGGACTGATTTTGTAACCGTTCCAGAGACGTCAGGCTGCTCTGCAGCACAAAGCACAGCACGGAAGCTAAATGGCTACTCTTGACACGGGGGGGGGGGGGGGAGAGAATGGGGAGGGGGAGTTGGTTCAGTTCACATTCAAAGGCAAATCTATCAAAGCTGCACTTTCTTTCTTTTTTAAATAATTTTTATTATATTTTCCGAATTAAACAAATTAAACAGATTATAAACATTATAAACATATAACAATAAATCTCGCTCTGCCGAGCTTTGACTTTCCCCCTTCACGTCAGCAGGTTTTCTAGTCCAATATAAACACGCAGGTTCTCTTTAAACCTTCCAAAGCTGCACTTTCTAAAGCAATATGAGAACCACAACACAAACGTTCTTCAAAATCCACGTTTATCCAAACTTTGTGATGTGGTTCTCCAAGCAACAGATGTTTACAAAAATGCAAATGTCAAGGACAAGTGTGCATAAAAATGTGTATATAAGTGGAAACAACTTCTTAAAATGCAGTAAATTAGGGGGAATTGGGTACCTTAATAAAAACTGCATACAAAAATGTATTTATCAGGAGAAATTTATGCTAAAATGCTGGTGAATTTCCAATGAGGATTAAAAAAAAATCAATTCAATAACCTTTATTAGGCATAACAGACCAGACGACTACACAACAGACATTGTGCATAAAATATATAAGATATAGGCTCAACAAAGTAAGGCTTGGATTAATTAAATCTTTAGCGCTAATTTTTTTTTAAAAAAATTGCAATTTGCTACAGATATGTGGAGAACTGAATTTAAGATTGGAGAGATCATAAATTGAGAGAACCAAAATTGACGGATCCTTTTATCTCTTGATGAGAAGGACCATAGGTCAGTGGAAAGAAGGCACTATGTATCCCAAAGGCCCCGGATTCAACCCCTGCATCTCTAGTTAAAAGAGTCAAGAAGCAGGTGATCTGGAAGATCTATGTCCAAGATTCAGGAGAGCCACTGCCAGTCTTAGTTAGATGAGCAAATACTCTTGACTGGTATAAGGCAACTTCCTATGTTCCACTCAGTGCAGCTTAGATTGCATGGCTTCTCACTATACTGAAGACAAATGGGTCTCTGTTGCAGAATGGACGACATCGTACCAAAGACAACGGAAGCCTTCTCCACCACACACATTGCCACTATGCAGCAGTATGTTGTATATCGAAACCTACTGTGTGTGTATCTATCATCTATCCATCTGTATGTGTATATGCATGTAGAGATGGTACAACAGAAAAAGAAAGAGTCCAACAGGCTTTTATTAAGATATATACACAGGCTCTGTAGACTGTACATATCTCTATTACACAGACGTTGACATCTCATGTCTTGATAGATTAGGCAGGCACCGCCCGCTATATATCTTGCCTACTTTTCATTCTGCAGACAGTGCTAACACTGTGCCTTCTTTTCTTCTGCTGTACAGACAATCTTTTCTTTGGCAGAAGTGTCAACAGGTGTGATCATGTAAAGAGGGATCAGTGGGTGAAAAATGTTTCATACTGCAGAGGGGAAAGTAGAGATGTACAAAGAAACTATTGAGACATTGCAAATGATTCAATGATTAGAAAAAAGCGCCCTGTTTTTTGCTGGGTGCTCTTAAAATATATATCTTTATATCGTGGCTTATGCGAAGTTATTTTGTGTGCTAGATGTGACACAGACCTGTAGAAATTTTGCACAACATCCCTCACTGGAAAGGATATGCACTCTTTTTCAGATACCACATGCATGCACACGAAAGCTTATAACCAGAACAAACTTAATTGGTCTCCAGTTGGTCTCTAAGGTGCTACTGGACAATTTATAAATTTATTTTGACTGTGTCAGACCAACACGGCTACCTACCTAAATGGAGAGGATATGGTGGTCGTGCCCAGCACTTTAAAAGAAGCAGTGGTGCTGCATCCACTCCTTAAAAAGTCCAGCCTGGACCTAACTAGTCTGTGATAGTTATTGACCAGTTGTTGAAGTGCTGGTTATGACCCACACAGCTTAGGTCCAAGCTCTCTGAAAGACCTTATTCCCTCATATGAACCTGCCTGGGTTTTGAGATCTCCTAGGGAGGCCCTTCTTTTTGTCCTACCACCCTCACAATCACGCTTGGTGGGGACATGGGAAAGGGTCTTTTGGGTGGCTGCTCTCAGACTTTGGAACTCCCTTCCTAGGGAAGCAAGACCGGTTTTCTCCTTGTTGTCCTTCCACCAGCAGGTGAAGACTTTTTTTTGTTCTTACAGGGGTTTGGGAACTGACTGCTTTTAAGGAAAGGGCTGGTTCCATGCTGGTTTTATTGTAATTATTTGTATGGTTTTAATAGGTTTTATATACGTATATACTTTCAACTTTTAACAATGTATAATTGTTTTTTAAATTGTTGTTTATTCTGTGTTTTTAGCAGTTCCCATTTTTATATGCAAGCCATCTCGAGTGCTGCATAAATAATTAATAGTAATAATAATTGTGACTACACTTTTTCTCGGTAAGATGATTGAGAGGGTTGTGGCAGAGCAGCTACAGGCATTTGTATGATGATGAGGATGTAAGTGCTCATATTCTGTTGCAAGAAAACAGGGTTTGCCTCACTGTGTTATTTCTACATTAGGATTTGACTTTCCAGAGGTATCTTGAGAGATGAAAAGAGCTCATGGGAGCAATGGATTTCAGAGAAGAGCAAAACAAACTATTTTTATAGTACTTTTAGTGCACAGAGTGACATCCCATTTTATAGATACGGAAATTTAAACAGAGACATCAAGATTTTCTCAAGTTGATCTGGAGAACTCATTGCCAAGAGAAAACCAAGGCAGTAAGCCTATGAGATTGGAGGATGCCAAGCGGCTGGCTTCTAAGGAAGATTCTAAGCCATACAGATACGTAAGATACGCAATCTGAACATTCCTTTGCCACTTCCAGAGTCCCATAACATCATTATATTTGACCTTGTGTCACTTTCTGCATTTTTTAAGTCCCTCGGTTGACTTGGATAAAGCTTTGTCTGCAATGAGCCTTATGAGGAAAGGCAGCAGATTGAAAATTAGAACAGATTGTTAACTGCTCAGAGAAAAAGCACTACTAAACGGTAGTCTTCAGGTCAATGCTGCACTTATTAAACTACTTGTTCTGAAGACATTTAAACTGTTAATCCACACAATGTAGTTAGAGGGCTGAGGTTTAAGTAAAGGATGATGCACTGACAACTAATGCTTTCTTCTTTTTAGATAACTAAAAATAAACACAAAATATTGCACCAGGATGGTGATCCTCATTTTATGGCAAGAAATTCCAGAAGGGTAGCTGTGACAGTCTGTTGCAGCAAAAACAAGAAAGAGGCCTACTGTGACAATCAAGGAGTACCTCAAGATACGTACACATCTGTTACTAGGAGAACAGGATCTCTTATTCCAACAGATTTCCCTCAGTCTGTGGGAACTAACCATTTTAATAGGTTATCTGACCCTACAGGGGGACATTGCCATTGCCAGTCAAATCTATGGTCTCCATGATCATGAATTCAGCTCTGCTTTGTTGTTTATACCTCGAATTGTTGAATGTGGCCAAATTAAGTTGCAGAAAACAAATGTGCAATAAACAAAAATCTCATTCATATGCACAGGCAATTCTATTTGTGGCAAAAGCTTTTGTGTCCATCAGATTTATTTGTTGAAACTATTGGGCATCGTGGGACGCGGGTGGCGCTGTGGGTTAAACCACAGTGGGTTAAACCACAGAGCCTAGGGCTGGCTGATCAGAAAGTCGGCAGTTCGAATCCCCACGACGGGGTGAGCTCCCGTTGCTCGGTCCTTGCTCCTGCCAACCTAGCAGTTTGAAAGCACATCAAAGTGCAAGTAGATAAATAGGTACCGCTTCGGCGGGAAGGTAAACGGCGTTTCCGTGTGCTGCTCTGGTTTGCCAGAAGCAGCTTAGTCATGCTGGCCACATGACCCGGAAGCTGTACGCCGGCTCCCTCGGCCAATAAAGCAAGATGAGCGCTGCAACCCCAGAGTCATCCGCCACTGGACCTGATGGTTAGGGGTCCCTTTACCTTTACCTTTATTGGCCATCACCCCAAAACTTTTATGTACTACAGGCCAATTCATCAGATGCCCAAATTTCAGGATCTAGATACTTGGTGTGTGTGTGTGTGTGTGTGTGTGTGTGTGTGTATTCCTTCAACTCATTAGTCACTTGGTTGGACGTTTGCCTGTGGTGAGTTGATCTTCCATTTTCAAGGATGTTTTATTATTTACTTATTTCAGAATTTACAAAGTGCTCTGCATTCAGAGAATCCCTTCTAAATATAGACAGGGGTGGCTATTCTATGTGTCACGGAGCCTTGCCGTGCTTTATCCACTTTGTTAGAGGAGTGGCCTTTAGTCCACAATAGGTTGTGCCCTTTGTCTTTAAAGTACTACAAGCCTCTTTGTTGTTAACTGAAAATGGGAGATGGGGAAGGAGGCGGGATGGGCAGACAGCCGCAAAGTGATGAGTTGAGACCAAAGATCGCAAATCAAGAAGCTTTACCCTCTTTTTGGTTTTGGAAGGCACACATGGTAATCCAGTTCTTCAAGAATATGTGTGTTCTCCTTTTCTCAACAGCAGCAGGATGTTAAGTATTTAACTATATACCAGTAGCTTTGGGCTGAGGACAGGCCACAGGGGTGAGCTGTCCTACTAAGGCCCTTAAACCTCCATGCCGAGACATAGGAAGTGTACTGATAAGTGGCAGCAATTGCAGCTTTAGAGATACGACTACCCCATTATATTTTTATTTCATTTCCCACTCATAATTCCCTATTCCACCTTGGCTGATGATAGGCAACCCCTCTGAGTTTCCCAAATAAAGAAGCACAATTACAGCCTCTGATTTAAAACAAAACAAAAAAAACCCTCCACAGCATGATGCTTGCAAATCAAGACAAACATTTATCTGCAGCTCTTTTCTTTGTGCCCTCGGGAGGTGGGGGCATAGGATCAATCTTGGTTCAGATTGTGGGAGTATTTGCTTGGGTCAAGCTTTAAGGTCCAGAAGGAGAAAGGCCAAGGCTAGTCCTGGATCTGCGAGTGAAGATAAGGGCTGGATTTACTGTGAAGGCTGAATTCAGACCTTGCCAATTGCCAGCTGCAGATAATACATTTCTACAGTGTCTAATTTAGTAACTGGTGGAATAACCAGGATTGATTTTAGGTGTGTGGTGAGTTGTGTTGTTCTAATATGTAGATTATTGGCCTTCTAGCGCTTTGTGTTGGGCCAGATATTAATTTCTAAATAAACAAATTGATAATTTTTAAAGATATCTAGTTCACATTTTACACAGGAGATGTATTTGTGTTCCATTTTGGTGGGTCCTTGTGGCACTTTCAAAAGTAGCCCATCTGTTTCGTTAGTCACAATTAACAGGGGAATCTATCACTGTTTTTGTATTTGTTTGGACAAGTACAAGTATAGTTACAATGATATATCCAAAATTTCAGTGAAACTGTTTATGCAAAAATTATTTTACAGGGGGAAACCTATTGTTCCTAGTGTGGAAGTAAGATTCAGTGCTAGTCCACTGGAACTGGGAAGGGAGCACCTTCCCCAAATACCTTGTATCAGCTCTGATCCCACTAACTTCCATTTATTTTAAAATTCAATAAATGCCTGAGGCATTTAGCTAGACTGGTGACTGGGAGTGACCGCCGGGACCACATAACACCGGTCCTGAGAGATCTACATTGGCTCCCAGTACGTTTCCGAGCACAATTCAAAGTGTTGGTGCTGACCTTTAAAGCCCTAAACGGCCTCGGTCCTATATACCTGAAGGAGCGTCTCCACCCCCATCGTTCAGCCCGGACACTGAGATCCAGCACTGAGGGCCTTCTGGTGGTTCCCTCACTGTGAGAAGCAAAGCTACAGGGAACCAGGCAGAGGGCCTTCTCGGTAGTGGCGCCCGCCCTGTGGAACGCCCTCCCATCAGAGGTCAAGGGAATAAACAACTACCTGACATTCAGAAAATACCTGAAGGCAGCCCTGTTTAAGGAAGTTTTTAATCTGTGATATTTTAAATGTATTTTAATATTTGATGGAAGCCGTTCAGGGTGGCTGGGGGGATCCAGCCAGATGGGCGGGGTACAAATAAATTATTATTATTGTTGTTGTTGTTGTTGTTGTTGTTGTTGTTGTTGTTGTTGTTGTTGTTACTACTACTACTACTACTACTGAGGAAGCAATGGGATGCTTGCTGTCAATGCAAGAACATTTCTTTCTAATCAAATGGTTTGGGGGGGGGATTTTGCTTGCCTAGCTTTCTAGAAACAATAGAGCAGGTGATTTTTTTTTTTTTAATAGGGTAGAGTCCTTTGCATCTATATCATTTGCTGAAATGCAGACAAGGCAGAAAAAGTGAGAATCATCTGTTGTCACATTGCATTAGTTTGATTTCAAAACAAAGCAACAAGATTGTCAAATCCAATGTACAAAACACATTGCAGAAACAATTCTGCTAAGTTATTCACATTTTCTGAAATCCATGGCTCCGTTTAACAATCGCTCTCTCTCAAAATGAAACTAAGGCCGACTAAAGCAGACTGAGGTTAATGGAACTATGTGGGAATCACAGATTTCCAGCCTTTTATCTACAGTATTGGTGGCTACATTTAAGGTTTGATTTTGTATCCCAAGTGGCACATGCTAATTGGTATACACCTGGGGGGGCGAAGCTTTGTTCCATACAAGTCTAAGGTTGCAATCCTATAATACTTACCTAGGAGTAAGCCTCATTGAACTCAGTACAGGATTGTGCTATAAATTAATTGATGTTGATCTCTCTGTTAAGGAAACAGAGCACACTGGCAAAAATAATCCAAATGACATTTTCCTTTTTAAAAAAAAGGAAGGGAGGAGAAAAGGGCTGATTTTTGACATTTCCAAAATGCTATTCATCTTTACATTTTAAATCATTTGGAAAACTTTAGAAATGTCAGAACTATTTAACATTGACACTGTTAATTGGAAATTTTGCTTGCTGCCATTTGTGGTGCCTCCAGACTATTTTGTGGGAGAGATTCAAGAGCATACTGGAAATTTAGGTTTGTACAGTTATAGTGGGTTAAAGTACTCTGCCTGCCTAGTGAATGCAGGGCTTAGTCCCAAGCCTTCAGATTTTGGTTTAAGATTCTTTATGCTAACACATCTTCGGGATATTTGACCCTTCTTCAGAAAGATATTTATGTTAGCTTCTGGTCCAAAGCTTTCAGTAATAAAAAACACCTGTTAGTCCTTCCTATAAATTTTCTTCATACTCAGGGCCATTGCCAGGCAAAAGTTATTCTTAACCTTCACATTAAGGATACCAATACACAGTATTCCATGCCAGCTGCTAGTAAAACCTGCTCTCTAATTCATCTTGGTTTGTCTTTTGACTTTTCTAAGGGCCATGCCAATTATTTGGATAATCTGACTCTCCCAAATATTGGCTGGTCTTTTCTAGGGCTAAATGTAATTGTATCTCTTCTCTCGTAATGGATGGATGGTTTTAGGGTACTCCACATAATGAATGACTTTGCTCCTGTAAGGAACAGAAACATTAACTCATATTCTTTTTGTATGCAACATTAACAGAGATGAGCAAAATAGATTTTTTATTCCTAGCTAGAGGTTGCACCAATAAAATTAGTACAGTATCTTTGCCAGTGGTGTAGGAAGCCTCTCGGGCACCTGGAGCGGCAAACACGAGGTGCACCTGGGGGCGGGGCGTCGCTATGTAGCGCGCATGCGCAGTGCTGCTACATACAACACATGCGTTGCTACATATGATGCATGCGCGCTACGTAGTGGGTTGCTGGCGCCGGCAAGCCGCGAGCAAGCCGCAGAGCGAGGCTTTTTACTGGGCGGCTTGGGCGGCGCCGTTGCCCCGCCACCCGGTAAAAAGCCTCACTCCGCAGCTTGCTCGCTTACCTGCTCAGCGCTTTGCTTCGTTCCTTCCTGCTCAGGCTGTGGGCGGAGGGGCGGGGTGGGAGGGGCCGCTTCTCTTGGGCCGCTGACGCCCCTCGCCTCTGCCCGCAGCCCGAGCAGGAAGGAATGAAGCAAAGCGCTGAGCAGGTGTGCGAGCAAGCCGCGCCGTGGAGCAAGGCTTTTTACAGGGTGGTGGGGCAACTGCGCCCCCCGCCTCCCATGCCTACAGCGAGCCTGGAGAGCTTTGCCGCTTTGCTGGTGGCCCGGATGGGCCGTCATGGCCATCACTCGCTGTAGGCTTGGGGGTCGCGGGACGCGCGCCGAGTGTCACCCTCCCCAGGGTGGCACACGGGGCGGCCCGCCCCATCACACCCCCTTGCTCCGCCCCTGATCTTTGCTACATAGTTATCCAAGTTCACATAATATCAAACTTCAGAAGTTTCTCAAAGTCCAGCTGTGAGAGTTAATAGTGAAATAAAAGAATTGCCAAATATAAATCTAAAGGAAAACAACAGCGGTGCTGCGCATAGCTATTTCTAAACTCTGTATCTTTTCAACATCCAGATCCGTAGATTTATGTTCTTTGGAATATAATGTCATGAATATACTGTTTCCAAGAATATTCATTCAAGGAATGGCCTAGAATCTCTTAGTTGACTTAGGAGAAACAATCACATCTGGGTCAAAGCTAATAATTGGGGACGTGGCAAGTAAATAAAAAGCCGTGCTGCCTAAAGAGTCAATAATACAATCAATAACTGGTCATTTGAGAGTCCTATACAATTATTAGAAGTTCCTGTGCTTGAATCACAAAAGTACTCACAGATGCAAGATAGAGTAATCCATATTGATACTTACTGTATTTCAAAATCACATTTGTCTTTTAGCTAATAAGTAATTGTACACTTACATTATGAAGGAATTATATACATGCCTGCCAACCTTTTGTTCACTAATTTCAATAGAAGGCACCATCTTAAGTGGAAAAATAGATGCCCCCATTCTCTATTATGGATTGCTTCCTTTCTTGATATGTACAGCTTTAAATTACGACACAAAAAGCCTCTGCCTAGTGGCAGGAGTTTGCTCCTTTAAATGCCTGAGAGGTTGATATTGGATTAGATTTAAATGTATTAAATGTAAGAATTGCTTTATCTGGCAAATCTCCAAGTGGTGAATCATATTAACCTATAATAGATACAAAAATCACATACTGTAACATACCAAATTAAAATGCAATAAAATAATCCAATCTTTTGAACACATAAGAAAAACATACCTCACTCTACAAAGATCTTCCACAGCTATGACGAAGACAGGAAAGGAATTGAAAATAAAACTGCTGATATCATAATGCTGTTGTACAAATCTACAGTATAGAGACATTTGGAAAACTGTGCACAGTTCTAGTTGCTATACCTCAAAAAAGGATATTGTAGGAATGATCAAGCTCATGGAGTCCCCTATGATGAGAGGTTACAGCATTTGGGACTCTTTAGTTCAGAGAAAAGGCAAATAAGAAGTGGCATGCTAGAATTTTATAGAATTATGCATGGTATGGATAAAGTGGAGAAAAGTCCCCTTCCCCCCACTCTCCCTCTCCTAAAACTAGAATATGTGGACATTCAATGAAGCTAAATGTTGGGACTGATAGAACTTTTTCACACAGTTTATAGTTCAACTATGGAACTTGCTACCATAAGAAGCTGTGATGGCCACCAACTTGGATGGCTTTAAAGGAAGATTAGACACATTCACAGAGGGTAAAGCTATCAGTGGCTAATAGCCATGATGGCTGTTTTCCATCTCCATGGTCAGAAGTAGTAATGCTTCTGAATACCAGTTGCTGGAAATTGGAGGAGCAGAGCATGCTCTTGCGTTCAGGTCCAGCTTGCCGGTTTCCCACAGGCATCTGGTTGGCCACTGTGAGAACAGGATGCTGGACTAGATGGGCCCTGATCCAATAGGCTCCTTTATGTTCTTAGTATCAGGAAACATCAGAAACAGGCTAAAGAAAACTAAATCAGTTTGGGAAGGGTACAAGCAGATACTCTGACTTAAAAGTTTAGGATTTGGTGTTTATGCTTATCCACCTTTCCTCTTTTCCCACTGCTTTCGCCCAGGGGAAAGAGTTCTTTTGCACTCAGTTAAAGCAAATGGCAATTTGGGTTTTCTCCAAATTTGCTCTGATTTAGAGCTAATGGATAGGTTTTCCATGGGAAAGGAGTGGGGCAAGGGGAAAACTGCTTGGATCGATGCTTTCTAAGCATGAGACAAGTGGAAGAATGGAAGAGCCCTTTGTCTAAATGCATCCCACTTTTTCTGGAGTATTCAAATCACCAGATGATCTCCATCATGGTTAACTTTTATATGTCATAGACAAGTTGGCTTATCAGACAGTGAAGTGTTTAAGCACCAGCTGTTGCAGAAATGACTGTTTTCTTTCAGAGGGCAAAATAATTGGCAACCTTTGGCTCTTCTTTGAGTATCTCAGTAGGTTGGGAAATCATAAACAAGCTTGAGAGCTGAGAGATTTCCCCCTGTGGCTTCTTTCTTTTTTTAAAAAAACTAATAATGCAAAGAGTGAAGGGAAGCATCCAGCTGTCTGCTACTCTAATGGGAGTGGGTGGGTAAATTATATTTAATTAAAATACACACTTATTTGTTTGTGTTCCAACAAAGAAGCATTCATGAAGGAAGACCCAGGTAACTACCGACCGGTGAGCTTGACATCGATGCCAGGGAAGGTCCTAGAACAGATAATTCAACAGTCGGTCTGTGAGCATTTAGAAAAGCATGCTGTGATTACCAAGACCCAGCATGGGTTTCTCAGAAAGAAGTCATGCCAGACCAATCTGATTTCTCCCCCCCCCCTTTTTTTCTTTTTTGATGGAATTACAAACTTGGTGGTTCAGGGAAATAATAATAATAATAATAATAATAATAATAATAATAATAATAATAATATTTATACCCCACCCATCTGGCTTGGTCTCCCCAGCCACTCTGGGCAGCTTCCAACAGAATATTAAAATGCAATGATCTATTAAACATTAAAAGCTTCCCTAAACAGGGCTGCCTTCAGATGTCTTCTAAAAGCCTGGTAGTTGTTTTTCTCTCTTTTTTCAAATAATATTTATTGCATTTAAAACAAACAAACAAACAAAACACAACATACAAACAAAACACACAAAAATCATCATCCATCTCATTGCTATTTTCCATTGTATGGGGACTTCCCTCAGTCCCCCTCTCTGAGCTGCATTGTCCAATTATCTCCTATAGCAGGTTCCTCTTCTCTAATCTTAAGTTTTAATAAAAAGAAAATCGATCGATTCTGTCCAAAAATTAAATCATATATGTTACCGGAAACCTATCTGCACTTCCATAAGGATACATTATATATTACAATACTTCGTCAAAGACTCTCTATATTTCTTCCAGTCTTCTTTCACCTTCTCCTCTTTCTGGTTGAGGATCCTTCCAGTAATCTCGGCAAGTTCCATGTATTCACACATTTTATCTGCCAGTCATTTATCGTAAATCAAAAACCCCTGTGTTGCAACTTGAATGCTGAATCAAAAAACAAAGCAATGACTTCCGGCGAGGTCGCCATCACGGGCGGTCGCTGGGTTGCCTCGGCTGCGAGGCGACCCAGTCCAGCCCGGGGGTTGGAGCCCCGCCACCGCTACGCGGGGCTCCGGTGAGGCGCGGGAAGAGCATCCCGTGCCTCGGGCTCCCCGGCGGGCCCGCTAGGCTACGCACCCTTCCCTCGTTCCCCCTGTAAAGGGGGAGTGGGGGTGAAGGGAGCGCGGAGCCGGGCCATTAGGGGAAATGCCCCAACCGGGCGGAAAAGCGGCGAGTACTGGCCTTGATGAGCGACGACGTTCTCCCTGAGAGATGAAAGGAAAAGAAGCCCGGAGGTCGTGAGTAATTGATTGGATTAACTGTTGAGCTTAAAGACTTAACGACCCGGGAGGCTTTAAAGAAAGGAAGCCTGCCTTTAACCCTTCGGTGGCAAGAAAATAACGGTCTGTGATACTGTTGCTACTGGATGGCTACATTGTTAAGATTTTTTTATGAGTGAGACTTTATAGATCTCCCTTTGGGGAGGAAGAGGATGGAGAATATTCCTTTTGAAAGTTTTGGTCTTTGCGCCCCGGTTTCAGAGAAAATGGCTGCGAAAACTCTGAACCGAAGTGGAAAATTACTGCTATAAGATGGATAACATTGAAATAGAAACTGAAATTTGATACCTATGCCCGTCCTCACCATGTTGGGCTTTGTCTTTGAAATTGTTTTGAACTCTGGACTAACTGATGAAGAAAGGATTATTATATTGAAACTGGAACTGCTTAATCAGAAATTGAAGGTTTTGAGTGGGGGTATGAAGAAAAATCTACTTCCCACAGAGGAGACCTTTCAGATATTCGATACTATGGAAGAAAGCCTTGGCAAAGAGCTGAAGGAGATGATTGAAAAACTGAGAGAGACGGCATGGCGACTCCCGGAAAAAGAAGCGTTCCTCGGTGGTGGCAGCCTGGGGACGGCGAGAAATGATATATCCAGCCCCCGAGGTGAGAGCTCGGGAGCGAAGGGCAAGAAATCAAGACATTTTCAAATAGAAGAAGAATACAGCGTTGAATGGGAGAAGCCGATGGAAGATGAACAGTGTATCCTGATGCTCGATGCAAGGACTGTTGGGGACTGTGTCTGGTTCTGTGGACGTACAAGAAAAGAGGACATTTGGAGCAGTGGTTCCGGTGAAAGATGGAAATGGACAATGGACAGAGGGGGAATAGGGTGAAGTGTACTAAGTGTAGAATATAAATGGTCTGTTATGGTAATCTGAAATCGGAGGGTTAAGACATGAAGTTTTATTGTATGTTTCAATAAGAAAAGGGATATTTTGAATTTTATGTTATTAGCAGCAGTTAAGAGATAGAAGAATTTCGTATAGATTTGATATAAGAATAATTTGTTAAGATTTAAAGATTTGTTACTAACTATTAGGGATTAATATTATTGTCTAGATTTGAATCTTTCTAAATGAATTTAATTTTTTAGAGAGATGATGTTATTAAAGTAGATATGGATCTAAAACCGAAGGAGAGGAGGCAGGGGAAGTCAACCGTCAAGATTCGGAATTAGAATATTTTCTTATATGTGTACAAGAAGAAGAATCGTGATTATGTCTGTATTTGTTTTATATATGTAGGTGTGGGTGTGGGTTTATGTTTTGTTATGAAAATGTCAATAAATTCTTATAAAAAAAAACAAAGCAACAAGAGACCACAGGCAAATATTTTGTCGAAAAAAACTCATGCGTAACTTTTATAATGTAATAAATGAATATAAGCGATTTATAAAGTCGAGATAACTCGTACGTAACTGCTATAATATAGTAAATGAATGTAGGCTAGTATATAAAATATAAGTTCGTGACAATGCACCTGGAACGTCTCTGCTAAACCCTAAAGTGTAATATTCCCACGAAGCTGTAGTGGCGAAGAAGCTGTAAAAAGTATGGATTCCAACAAGGCTGAAATGGACAGGACAGCGTTTCCGGATAAACATCACTGTTTTGATGTAACTTCTTCAGCAATATAACGGATAACATTTTCTAAGACTGCAAAATAATAAATATAACAACATAATGTATGAACTAAAAAACCTAATGCAAAAAAGGTGTTGCAAAAAAGGTCACGGCTTAATAACTCTGTGTTAGCCATCCACACATTGGCAGTGTTTACATATTATTATGAACACTGTCCCTGAGCATGCCTACTACGAAGAGATGGGGTATGTTTTTGTATTTTACCTTTTTTGCAACAACGGCCATCTGTCACGGATGCTTTAGCTGAGATTCCTGCATTGCAGGGGGTTGGACTAGATGACCCTTGGGACCCTTCCACCTCTATGGTTTTATATTTCTGTGTCTTGAATTCTGCTTCAAAAGAAATTGCCATGGGAAATTATTTGTTCTCTGTTGCTTATTTAACAGCCTGGGCCAACGATTACCTGCCTTTTAAACTATTATCATTTGATGATTACCAGTACATGGGCAGAGTTAATAATAAATATGACAGGTAGGCACTATATTTGCATAATTTTGGAGTCTTGCCTGGATATGAACAGAACAGTAGCTCCAAGTTGCCATTATCCCAAATGAAAAGTTGTGGCATGATCTACTTATAAGTGGTGGTGACAGGCAACCATTTACCAAGAGGATCGTAGGTTTGGAAAGGACCTTGGAGGTCATCTCATGCAACTCCCTGCCCAATGCATGATCAGTTTATTTCCTTTGCTGGAGGTATTTAAGCAGAGGCTGGGTCTATCAGGCCTGCTGCAGTTGTATCAGAGATCTTGCTTTGGGTAGGGAATTGAACCACCAAGCTCCCTTCCAACTCCAAAAGCCTATGATCTCCTTGGAAAATGGCTGTCTGTAGCCTCATTATGTAATCAATGCACAATTGCCATCTTACTGCATGTTTACTACACACAAATAGCTGGTGTTAATATGGGCATTGTCCGAAATGGAATATTAATGAAAAATGCCTCAGCAGAGTATTGTAAGGTCTGCTGAATCCCATGAGTACAACACAGCTTTCTAATTGAAGGAAGAGAGTGCTGAAATCCTTATTGGTTCCTCTTGCTGATTTAATGAGAATTATCATAAATTGATTTTCAGAAGCCACCAGGTTGCTTACAGCTCTTGGCTATTTGTAAAATATGCCAAGTCTTCACAATTGTGCTTTGGTGAGCTTCTATTAGCAAGGCAGTTATTATTATTTTTTGCAATTCTTCAAGTCTAATTTATTTGATTTGTTCATAGCCTTGGATTAAAATAAAGAGACGGACTTCCGGCGAGGACGCCATTGCGGGCGGTCGTGGGTCGTTTCGGCAGCGAAACGACCCAGGCTGGCCCGGGGGTAGGAGCCCCGCTACCACACAGCGGGGCTCCGCTAAACCGCGGGTCGAGCGTCCCGCGGCAAGGGCTCTCCAGCGAGCCCACTATGGCGCTGAACCCTTCTCCCGTTCCCCCTGTAAAGGGGGAGTGGGAGTGAAGGGACAACGGCGCCGGGCTGTGGAGGCATGCCCCAACCGGGCCGGTGAAGCGGCGGCCGCCGCCTGCAATGGGTGAGTTCATTCTACCTGATGTTGAAGGAAAAAAGAAGAAACCCGCAGGCCGTGAGTACCGGAACAATCGGACCTAAATTTTCTGACATTTGGCACTCCGGGAGGTATGTTAAAAAGGAAGCCCGTTCCTCCCTTTGTTTAAAGAAGAAATAGCTGTTTCTGACTGTGACTGCTGCTGCAGTAGTGGATACAAAGTTTCGATGGAGTGTTTTTTCTTGATAAGTGAGACTGGCTGAATCCCTTTTGGGGGGGCTAAGTTGGTGGAAATATTTCTTCGTGAAGTTGTTGGAATGTAATCTTTTCACCCTGATTCCGGGGAAGATGGCTGCTGAAACTTATGACTGAAGATGGAAAAATACTGAAACTTGATACCCTATACCCACTTCTACCATGTTTGGTTTCGTTTTCAAATTGGCTTTAGATTCAGGACTGACGCATGAACAAAGGATTATTTTTTTGAAGTTAGAATTGCTAAATCAGAAGTTAAATCTGTTGAACCAGGATGTTAAAGAAAAGTTATATCCCACAGGAAAGACTCTTGAGAATTTTGTTAAACTGGAAGAAAACCTGGGTAGGGAACTTAAGGAAATCTTTGAAATCCAAAGTACAGTGTCTATGCAACTCCGAGAAGATGGAAAATCCTGCTGGGGTGAGAGACCCAGGATTAGAAGACAACTTATATCCAATTTCTGGGGTGAGAGCCCAGGAATGATGGGAAGAAGATTTGTGGATATACGATCAGAAGATGATTGGAACTTTGAAATGGAGATGCTGGAAGGTGATGATTTGTGTATCCTGAAGCTCCCTGCAAGGACATTTATGGACTGCGTCTGGACCTGTGGATTTATAGAAAAAGAGGACATTCTGGACAATGGTGTTGGAGGGAGATGGAGAAATGTCTGGGGGGAGACCCCGAGATGGCGAAGGAAAATGGTCAGAAAAGGGATAGGGTGAAATATTTAAAATATAATTAGGATGGTTTATTATGGTACCCTGAAGTCAGTGTGTTAAGAATTTAAGATTCTGAACTAGTGAAGAGATATGTTAATTTTCTTTATTAGCAGCAGTTTAAGTGAAATAAGATGTATGATGTGAGTTAAGAAGTAATAGGTTAGCTTGAAGTAAAATAAATATTAAGAAGTATGTTTTGATTTTTTGGATGATTTAAATTTTAGAAATGAGAAGTTATTAAAGTAAATTAGAAGTGGAACCAAAGGAGAGAAAACGGGGGAAGTCACCCAGTACAGATTCAAACAAGATTTTTTTTTTTGTTCTAAACAAGAAAAAGAATTATTGGTGTTTTAGTGGTGGTTCGTATTGTTTTTTTATTGTGTTTTGATTGTTGTGTTTGTATTGTTGTATGTGTTTTGTTGTTCTTTGTTTTGAAAAAAACCAATAAAATTCTTATAAATAAAATAAAATAAAATAAAAAGACAATTAAAACAACAACCTCCACCCCCCCCCCCAATTCCACTCATTCTAAATATGTAATGGTTTATCACAATCTCTGGATGGACAGATGCTTCCCACGATTCACTTTGATGTTATGTTGATGTATGCAACGATCTGCCTGTACCAAAATAAGTCCTGTTCCAACATTTACTCGTGAAATGTCACAGTGGGATCCTTTGTTTACTATTTCTCATTTGTTTGCATATAAGCTCACGCTCAGGAAATGGAATAAAATGGAAGAATGTGGGCACTTTTTAATTCAGCCTATCTCTGAAGACTCCTTTGGCTTATTTTCATGGCTGTCTTTCATTAATTCTGATTTGATGGGGATTTAATGCACATCTTACCAGCGCCTTTTCATGCACTAAGATGTGGGTGAGTGAATATGCATAGTCAGCGACTCTTGGTGAACATGCCTCATCTTTCCTTTTGCCCTGTGATGGAAGAATAAGTCCTTTCTGCGACAGACTGGCCCTTGGTCTGCCACTGGTTGCTGGGTGACCAAGCAACCAGTGAGAGCTTGTGAAACCACCAGCTAGCCAAGAGAGAGAATGTGGAGTTTGAAGTGAGATTCTGATAATTTAATGGTTAGATAGCCTGGTGGAGCCAGGAAGAGCTGGGCGGAAGCATTCTTCTGCTCCGTCCAACCCTTGCTTCCAGCACAGTGGACTTGGGGTAGGTGGGTTTGGGTTGCTCTGATAGTACATTGCGTGTGAGGGCTTCCACTGTGCCCTAGAACGTTTTATCAAGGAAATGACCACTGAGGAATCAGAATGGTGGCAGCAGTGCTATCAAATCCCATGTCTACTCAAGGCACTACCGCACAGTAATATATGACTTTGAAAAAAGAGAAAGTTCAAAAATAAATAAATAAATAAGGGAATTAGTCAAAAGAAAGCTGGAAGGGAAAGTCACAAGACTCAGGAGTCTCCAGAACACTTGGGATTCTTCAAAACCACAATAACAGAAGTTCAACTGGAATATCAGGAAAGGCACCACTAAACACAGGAGGATGCAAGAATGATTAAAATGTAGGGAGCAATTAGAGGCAAGGGAAAAAAACACGAAGCCTTGCTCAAATATGGATAGGGAGGGGCACAAACTTGTACACAAATTTGTACCCCTTCACACAATTAATGTATGGAGAAGCTTATATTTAATGTACTGCATTGACTGACCTTTGCATTCATGTCGAATCCTGCTATCCTCTGAGCATTCCTTTTATCCAAGGGATGGCTACTTACAGTATGTTTGCTGTACTGGCAGATAATATTTCTCAATGCAACAAAGACTTCATTACTGTCTTGAGCAAAATGAGCTGTGCTTCTTTTACACAGGCTCTCACACAAGTGAAAGGAACAAGTCAACCAACAATACTTTTATACTGTTCACTAGTGATGATTTGAATGAAAACAACACTAAGACCACCGTATTATGTGTGTGGACCAACTTGCCTCTAGGAATGTACGCTTCGAACCTGCAGTTTGTTGCATTTGCCGCTTTGATATATGTAGATGTCAAAGCACACCTTGGAAAACGGACTCGCATATAACTCAGTGCACCTGTGCTTTCATGTACGGGTCTATGTAAGGCAACAGCCTATCTGGCAATTTTAATATGGTAGTATTTGACATAGCTGCAACACTATATTATTAATAGCACCCTCAGGAGCAATCCTTTTAATTTAAGGGCTTTCTGCATTGCAAATTCATCATGCTGGCAGCAGGCACAATGTAGGGCACTATCACTTTTCTTTGGTGAACAACAGCTACTAATACACTGCTTAGATGAAAAGATCAACCACCACTCATCACTGCTTTACATGCATGCTATATGCAGATGTGTTCTTCACAAGGTATGTTCTGCTCAGGGAGATGGCCAGTTTAAAATCCACACCAGTGACTGCTTCCTATATACCAGTGAGGAAGAATGATGGTTTTCAATACTACCACTACCACTAAATAACTATATTTAGAATATCCTCTATCTGCTTTTATGTAACATAGTCTTCAATTAGACACAACATGAAACGAACTCAAGAGTCAGAAATGAGTGAACCAGCTGCTTAAGGCTATTCCAGAATTCCTATATCCAACTGTACCACAATGTTTGTATAAGAACAGTGGCTTTCTGCGGCTCTTGAACTGCTTCCTTTTGCCATCATCAAAATATTCTGGATAAACTTAAAGTAACAATGAACAACTGTTCCTTTCTGACCTTCATTAAGAGGGAGCAAAAAAACGCCCATGTTAGTTTTCTATATTCCTTTGATTGGCACCCCCCAAATAACCTAACACCAGTGTACAAAAGCTTTTAAGGGAGAGGAGAACTCCTGGTGGTTTGAACAGCTCCATACAATTTGCTGTTCAAATCCTCAATTCCTTGAGCATCCTTGTTAAGGCTGTGTCAACAGTTATTAGTTCTATAAAAGGCATCATTTCACCTATTTGTCCCTAACTTAAAGTGTGTGAAACTGCCCTTCTTTTGTCAAGAGAGAGCAGCTGCTGACTTGCTGAAAGTCTCCCACTCATAACTGCCAAGTGTTTTACTAAAAATATTGTTCCCATTTTCTTTTTCACCTGATGACTCAGGGTAGCCTCTACACTTTGGCTTGCTTCCGTCTGCCTTTGTCATCAATGGATGGAGGGTTTTTTTTTTCTTTCTTTCCCATCACCGCTGTCCTGTCAGGAGAGTTTTTCAGTCCTTTACAAGCAGGTCATTGATTTTGATGGTCTAACTTGCAGCAAGAAAAGTCCTTGCTTATCAAAGTGACCTCTTTGTTTTGTTTGGGTCAGGAGGGCAAACTTTCCCATGGGAAGCTTCCTCATTAGCTTTTTATAAAGAAAGTAACATCAGCACTAATGACAGACCCAGAGGTAGCTGGCAGAATATGGTGTTTACTGAGGGTTTAAGGCTGAGTGTGCTGTCTTAGCACAGCTTCCCTTCCGAGAAGTTAAAGGTTAATCATGCTCTTCAGTGGAAACACTTCAGAACTTGGTCATATCATGCAGTTAGATCCTGAATTTCTGGAGAATGGGTTTTTAAAAAATAATCTGTGACTGCACTCCTAAAAACATATACTACAGAAGTCTCATTGAGTTCACCAGCATTTAGGGGGATGTAATTAATGTATGGATGAGGGGACAACAGAGGATGAGATGGTTGGACAGTGTTCTTGAAGCGACTGGCATGAGTTTGGCCAAACTGCAGGAGGCAGTGGAGGATAGGGGTGCCTGGCGTGCTCTGGTCCATGGGGTCACGAAGAGTCGGACATGACTGAATGACTGAACAACAACAACAATTAATGTACACAATGGCACCTAGGAGGAAGGCCACACTCTCATTAGCTGATCTAAATATCTCCAATGAATCAGAATCTGATATTACTACCACATGTCCATATATCTGTCAGAGACCAGGCTGAGGAGCACTGCTCTGATGAGGAATGGTGGAAGCCTTCCCCTTCCCCTGCTCCTGACCAGGATCTTGAAGCTGCCCAGGAGCAGTGGAGCAGTATAGATTTGGAACAGTGGTTTGCAGATGGGAATAGTTCTGAAGACAAAAATTGGGAAGAACTGGGGAGTGAATAGCAAAGTGAAGAAGAACAGGAAGAGAGAGAGCTAACAAACTCTCTCTCACTGGAAAGTATTCAGCATATCAGTCCAAGATCAGGTAGAGCAGATAAGGTGCAAAATGTTGTGAGATCAGGTTGCAAGCAGTGGAAGTGACTCGGGGGGGGGGGGGAGTGGGTGGAAACCTTAATTGGGAGCACCTTTACTCTGAGATGGACTCTTTGTTCTTGAGCTATGGCCATTAAAATCTCTTTAAATGGTAAGAGACAATTTTTGCTTTGTCCTGCTTATCTGTGGCCAAAGCAGGGGAGGAAGCCGAGTCCCCAGAGCCTGACAATATCCCTTGGATATTCACAAAAACAGTCTAATTTGCAACAGAAACACATATTCATAACAAACTACAGGACTCTTTTTTTTTAGTAGAGGGTAGATATTCCTTCTCTCTCACCTAATGTCCAGGACTACTCCAAAACCCTTTCAAACAAAAGCCTGAAATGCACCTATAGGGATCTGTGAATGTGTTCAGGGCATTGTAGAGTTTAGTTTTGTGATGTGTGAAAATACAATAATGTCCCTTAGATAATCGTTCCTCTTTACATTAATAAATCACAAACCACTGCAGCTTGTTTGGGTATGATTACAACAAGCCTTTTCAACAAATATCTGAATAGACTACTTCAGAAGAGAAGCACAACCACAGAAATTCTCAGATGACTGTGAAATTCAGTTTTGGTTAAATTTCTGCTTTAGAATCAATTCATTTCTTTCTGGAAAATAATTTCAGACAGTGTGGTAAATAAAACTTGTTTCAGATTGTAAAATGTTTAATGGGACTTTCAGATTTAGGATGTAAATAACCTACAATTTAGTTCGATTTTTCTCCTACCTTTGAAGGTAAAATTTCTATTTCTTTTTTTCTAGATGTAATCTCCTGCAAATAACAGCCACAGTATGGATGAGTTTGTGCATAGACTCCAAGAGCGTGATGTGCGTATTCAACCCTAATGCAAACAACTCCTGCTTGGTGCCAGTGTAAGCAGATTAGATTGAATTTGACATTAATGTTCCAAAAATCTTACTTCAAACATTAGATGCTAGGAAAAGACAAATCCAAAATATTAGCAGACCAAAAAGCAAAATTTTGGAAAAGTAAAAAACCCCCCACACATTATGATGGAACACAGATTAACCAAATTCCAGTCAATGAGTTACATTTATGAGTTTCCTCAGTGTCACCCATAATATGAGAGTGGAACTTTGGTGAGGTTCCCAAATTACAATAGATTGGGGAAAATATAGACCTTTTTTGCAAAAGAAAATGTGGCAAAATAATAAAATCTAGTAGGATGCCTACTTTATTGGCATTCCTACTATATATACTTCCCCCGTCCTCTCCCTCTGTCTTTCCTCCGTGATAATAAATCGCGTGACCTGAATAACTGCATGTCTAGAGTAAACATCTTGATAATCACGCCCCAAGAATGGCAGCTGAATGCTGTGGATAGTTCAATCCATCCTCGTTTCCCTGCAATATCTCCCTTGTGTAGCACATTCTGTCCATTCCTTAAGGAAAGTACAGATTTATACCAGCATATGGTCAGCTTGAAATCAGCTTTAGGACTGTAAGAGTCTTAAATGGGAGCCTGGTGTAAGGCTTTCTGCAGGAAACACGTACACAAGAGCAAGCCTCAAATCTCAGGACAAAAGGCTGGCAAATTGAAAATGCTGCAGAAAAGTGTCCTTTACAATGGTACTCACACAGGTATGAGTGCCAGTATAGGAGCTAGTGGTTAGAGTGCTGGACCAAGTTTCCAGGAGATATAGCTTCAATTCTCCCCTCAGCCCTGAAGCCCACTGTGTGATATCCAGCCAGTCATTTTCTTTTAATGTAGCCTACCCCACTGGGTTCTTGTGAGGATAAAATGGGGGGGGGAGCATCATATACACCACCGTGTGCACCTGCTGGAAGGTTGGAAGGAAAATTAATGAATAGTTTTGCAGAACCAGTACATTCTCTCAAACAGTTGGTGTTTTCAGGCATGGTCCATCACTGCTGTCAGCCATTGACCACATGCCATTTTAAAATCCCCACAATGTCCCACAGCACCCAACACCGTGTCATTCTGGAACACACGGAGCCAACATGGAGTTCTCCAGATATGGTGGGATTAAAACCCCCACCAACCCTAGCTAGCATGGTCAATGAACAAGGATGATGGGAGCTGTAGTTTTACAATATGGGAGAGCACCACGTTGGCTATCCCTGTTTTGGAGCACTGTGATAAATTTCAGGCAGAGAGTCTTGTTAAATATAATTGTATAATTGTACATCGAAATGGAAAACAACTCTGAATGTGTATTGCTAAAAGGAACATGGGGGGGGGGGGGGAATTCCATTGAAGCTAATAGGACCATCAGAGTGCCTAACAGTTGATAATCAACTAGTAATGTATCTGACAGTGCCTAACTTACATCACATGATATTCAGTTGCAAATCTCCATGGAGAAAGGGTTTGGTTTCTTGTTGTTGTTCTTCTCAAGCCACATAAAAGAAATGTGTCTCTCCTGGAGAGAAAAAAACCTCAGATTGGAATGCAGGCTAATGGAATCTGTATGTGGAGAGAAAGACCTTTGATTTCAGGTCTGTTTGACGTAATTTCATATTTGTAAGAAGTTGAACAAGCACATGATTTTATGCAACTGTTTTGATGAATCATTATTTGTTTGTGTGTCTGTTTGAAGAAAGTTCTGTTAGTAAAGCTTTGAAACCATACAGTATTTTGGGTCTGGACAATTTTTATTCCAAGAAGAGTATTTTTTTTTATTCCTCCTATTGCTTCAAGCTGTGCAATATTAATATCTGCAATGTCTTTCCCAACCCCACTTGAAAATGCTAGGGGTTGAAACTGGGACATTCTGAATGCAAAGCTGATGCCTTACTACTGAGCTATGACAGATCAGTGTCGTTGTTGTTGTTCAGTCGTTCAGTTGTGTCCGACTCTTCATGACCCCATGGACCAGAGCACGCCAGGCACGCCTATCCTTCACTGCCTCCCGCAGTTTGACCAAACTCATGTTAGTAGCTTCAAGAACAAGATCAGTGTCACTTACTGCTAAAAAAAATGCACACAGGATCTGGTTCCCCCTTTTATGATTGCTGCATCATTTCTCAGCAAATATTAAAGATGAAAATATTGGAACCATGGTCAGTTGGATCCTGGGCTGTTGGGGGGGGGGAGGTACAACATCCTTCTGGTCAGAGACTAGAGACACAGACTAAAAGTACGGAAGTCCTTATTACCACATCTGTAATTTATCAGCAGGGAGTGGAAAGACATTTGAGGACTTTCATTGTTTTCCTAAAGGGCTGCCTGTTAGCCACTACTTTACAGTACTTAATATGTGGGAGTGAACTATTAATTTCAAGTAACCAGTTTAGCCAGCTGGCTAATAATCATGGGGAATCTAAATTTCTACAGCCCTTGCTGTACTATGTGGAGGAAAATAGAGGGAAGTAACAAGAAGGGCATTTTTGAAAAAGAAAGAGAAACATCCAGGATGGCTTTTCTATAGCTAATAGGGAGAGTGGAAAGAGTTCATAGCATTATGAACATCACACGTATAAGGGGCACTTTTCCTAGTAAGATACCTATGTCTTAAATGGCCACTTAATGCAGAAAATTTACCAGGGAAGCAATTTGCAGTGCAATCCTGTGCATGTCTATCCAGAGTTCAGTGGAGCATACTTGCAGGAAAGGGTGTACAGCAAGGGTAGCCAACATGTTTCCATCCAGATGTTTTGGACTACATCTCCCATCATCCCTCACCACTGGTCATCATAAAGTTGATAAAGGCACAAAACAGTTGGAAAGAATGATGTCTTGGGTTGGGAATAAGGATTAGGGAGAGGAGCCAAAGACAGTAGCAGATAGCGTTGAGGGCTGCACCGCTTACCTGACCTTCCACTGGCTGAGTCGCTGTTGTATACTGGGAGCGGGAGGGACGAAGCAGCAGTGAGGTTGGTGTGGTGTAAGCACACACCAGAAGAAGCACTGGATCGGTTCTGCTGACATGTTTGCACTGCACCAACCTTGCCACTGCTTTACCCTTCCTTCTCTTCTGGTATGCAGCAGTGACTCAGACAGAGGGAGGCCAGGTAAGAGGTGCAGCCCCACTGTGCTATTCAATATGGCTTTGGCTCATCTTCTTATTCACAACATAACAAAGCTTCAAGTACATCATGGCCCACATTCTTCCCTCCTCTCCACTATTGTTCAAAGTTTTAATAAAAACATAGCTATTTTTAAAAATGAAATATTTGTCCCAATCCTTCATTCTAGAGGGTTAACTGGGGCAATGAGCTCAGAATGTTGCTCTGTTCCTGTTTGCCATAATCCAAAATATATGGTGTCATTAATGAATAATTATTTTTAATCTCCATCACAGCAAGGTGGTAAAAACCTCATCACACTGCGGCTTCCATCTGCACTTAACACTCTGCAAGTTTTCAAGGGGTGAACGGAAAGTCTGCAAAAGCTTAGCAGCAGAGCATTTAATATGCTAAATAAGTGTTTCTTACCTTCACGACAAACCTCTGAGGCAAGCTCCCATTATTCACATTTTACATTACAGTCTTAGTTCTAATATCATAGCAAAGAAAGGGATTTTCCCACATCAATCCTTTGTCCACAATTCAGCATATAGTTGTGTTTGAGTCTGTTGAAATACTGTAAAGGAACTTTTGTCAATTTGGATAATGTTGCATGCTGGAATTCCTTGTTCTACATATCTATCAATGGTTTAGGAATTTTATCCTCCACTGTATCTGGTTGCCCACCTGTGCCGTATATTTAAAGTAATACCACTTTAAATAGCTGTGTCTCCCCCCAAAGAATCCTAAGAAGTGTAGTTTGCTAAGGGTGCTGAGAATTCTTAGGAAATCCCTATTTCCCTCACAGAGCTACAATTCCCAGAGTTGTTTGACCACCACTTCCTCTTACCCGGGGAACTCTGAAATTATAGCTTTGTATAGAGAGTAGGGAGGTCTCCTAACAACTCTTAGCACCCTTAACAAATTATTATTTATTATATCATTTCTATACCACTTTATATTTTTAAGGAAAAAACTCAAAGCGGTTTTTAACCTACATTTAAAACATCAGGGAAAGAAACACACTCCAGAACGAAACATTACTGAGGAAAGTCAAATATAGAGTATACATTCAAAGCAACATAATTAGCAGGAGGTTAAAAGATTATCTTAAAGATTTCAAAATAAAATATTACTAAAAGATATCAAATATAAAATGCACATTTAAAACAGCATTTTTTAGAAAGAGAATAAACTATTATCATAAACAAACTACACTTCCCAGGATTTTTGGGGAGGAACCATGATTGTTTGAAGTGGTATGATACCGCTTTAAATGTATAGTGCAGATGTGGCCTAAACGTTTAAAACCACTCAAAAATCACTCACATCTTTGAGAGAGGTTGCTATACTTCTGTTTGCTAACACACAAACACACACATGGCAAACAACACTACACAGAATTTGGAGAATGTAACTCTTACATCGCGGGTGGCGCTGTGGTCTAAACCACAGAGCCTAGGGCTTGCCGATCAGAAGGTCGGCGGTTTGAATCCCCGCGACGGGGTGAGCTCCCGTTGCTCAGTCAAAGTGCAAGTAAATAAATAGGTACTGCTCCGGCGGGAAGGTAAACAGTGTTTCCGTGCGCTGCTCTGGTTCGCCAGAAGCGGCTTAGTTAAGCTGGCCACATGACCCGGAAGCTGTACGCTGGCTCCCTCAGCCAATAAAGCGAGATGAGCGCCGCAACCCCAGAGTCGTCCGCGACTGGACCTAACTTTCAGGGGTCCCTTTACCTTTACCTCTAACTCTTACATTGTTCTGATGAACCATGAGCCCAGATTCAGACATAACACAAAGCCAAAATATGGATCTATCCTAGATGGTGCAGCAACAGCTGTGATTACAATCTTAAGTCTGATGGAGCTGTGGAGTGGAGGAGGAGGCAGAATAGCCTGCTTCGTTCAGTCAAGTCTGTCAGGATCTGAGCTATGATGTTGAAAAGTCTCATGGAACTTCCTTTCCCCTTAGGTTGAAAGATGAGGCGCTAGTGCTGAATTTCCTGTGCCACCAACAGGAGACTTCACAAAGGAGAAAACTAAATAATGGGGGGAAAAACCTTGTGCACTTGGCCAACTCTTTGGATGAGCAAGAGTTTACATTTCCCCCCTTTAAGTAACAATGGGATGCAACCCTTTCTTGAAGGAACGTTTGGAAGCTGTGATTTATTTATGTTCCTGGGGATAAGGCAAGATGCTTCCTTGCCCTTATGATTTGAGTAATTTGCTACGGCCTGTAGAATGGTGCTGTAGGATTATAAGCTGAGAATGTGCTTCCTTGAACGCTGGATAATGTGCAACTGAAGAACATGTAATTTCACTTTAAAGGGAGCTGTTAAAAGATAAGGGCAATCAATTACCAAACACAGATGGTACACTTGTACTAAAAAACAAACTAGAACCAATGAAAGAAAGACAACATGATTTACCATCATGTGGGAAAAACAGATACCTTGGACAGATATATGAACAATTAGATGTCTTGTATGCATTCACAGATGGACCATTAAACCCAGTTTAGTCTAGTCTTTTCTACTACCTTTTAACAGAAGGTGCCGGTGACTTAACTCATTTATTATTTTTTAATTTATTTATTTTAATGTCAATATCTATGGTATTTCATGAATTAAAGGTGCAGCCAGACGTCATCTGGAACTCCATGACTTGGTTCTCTTGTTCTTTTGCTAAAAGCTGAATATGTAATATTCCATTGTATCTAACCCCTTATCCATGAGAAATAGATTTTACTGATTCGTAAGGAGATCTTGATTCATAACACCCAGTCACTTCCTTAGCCTTTGTTCTCTGCCTATTTTGCTCTGTCCTTCCCATCTCCTCCCTCAGCTACTGGACCCTGTGTAGGACAAACTTCTTAAAGCAAAAATTTATAGTTAATTAGCAGAATGCAACAATCCATTAAGTGTGAGGTATTGGAGCGGATTAATTGTGCCTCTTGGTTTCAATTCTGTTTTGTTAAGCTATCAGCTGATATAGTACTATCTTAATATGTAATTCAAACCCCCAAGTATGCTAGAATTCTTGTGCAATCATTTTCACATGTATGTGCTGGGGATGTTGTGTGTAGCTATGGACAGAGTTCCAGCAATGGCCTGAACAGTATAGGGTTTTTGCATTTATTTTATTGGAATGGTGTAAGCAGCAATGCATAATGCATGACAGTTCATTTGTCTCATGTTGAATGATAAAGAACAAAAACCTTGTCAGTTGACGAGTACATATTGACTTGTAATGAAAAGTAGTTTCAGAGTTCAGGTATTCATATTCATAAAATTCACTTTCAAAATTAAAACAGTTAATTACTGTGGTTTTCAGGGCAGACTTTTAAAGTAAAAAAATAAATATCAACATTTTGGTAAATATGAAGGTCAATGTTAAGAATGCTCTTAATTAAGATTAGGTGGCACATTTTTGGCCACCTTGGTCTAATTCAGAACGGCACACGTTTGAGGGGTGTGTCCTGTTGTTTATTTAAAAGGCATCTGCCCACCCCTTAATCTGAAGATCTCAGAGCACTCTATGTGGGGCTGCCCTTGGGCCTGGTCTGGAAGCTCCATCTAGTGCAAAACGCTGCAGTTTATGGAGACAGATCATCACCACCACAAAATTGCAGAGCTCAAAAGTCTGCTCTGGCTGCTCATGTGCTACCAGTCCAGGTCCTTAATTATTTGGGTCCAAGATACCTTAAGAACCACCTAATCCCTGACATCCCTGCCTCATCACCAGGGTCTTCATGAGAGTCACAGTTTGTGGTCCCCCATGCATCTGATGCCCAGGTCATCCACCAGAAGACATGCATTTAGCTTTGAGAGACCAGTTTTATGGAACTCCTTTCCAGATGAGGCCAATTAAGTCCCCGCCCTCTTGCACATTTATTCCAGTAGGCGTTTTAACTGATGTTCGATTTTTTAGTTTTAATTCATTTTTATTTTTGTATCATCTCTTTGGAAGCTGCTTAGAGACTATTCTAGCTA
Organism: Lacerta agilis; assembly: GCF_009819535.1. Lineage (NCBI taxonomy): Eukaryota > Metazoa > Chordata > Lepidosauria > Squamata > Lacertidae > Lacerta > Lacerta agilis. The sequence goes on from NC_046313.1 coordinate 88,558,424, forward strand.
GATGGTATATAAATTGTTTTTTTGTTTTTTTGTTTTTAAGTGCATTTACATTTTATGGCTGTCCGATGTGGTCTCTTGTTCTCAAAATGAAAGTTCTTCCCATTTGCTTCCTTCTTTGCTTTGACTGAGGCAGTGTTAGGGTACTCTGTGGACAGCTGGGCAGTTCTCTCCCTGGAAGCCTGGATGGATTAATTGCCCACATTAGCAAATGGAGCTCTGCAACTGTGCTAATGAAACCTAACAGCTTAGACCACAAGCTGATTGCCTGGGGAGGTCAGCAAAAAATACACTCACCCACATATTGCTTACATGATTGCTTTACTTGTGTATTGTCAAGGAACACAGATGTATTTATATCATTAAGTGTGGAGACTGCAGCACAACAATTGTGCATTAGTCTTTGTTAGCAAATTTGTATTTTTTCAAAAATACATCAGCCTCCTACAGCTCTTCAGCGGCGCTTGTTTTATCATTTTATTACCTTTTGTTTTCACTTTGCTTGCAAAAGAAAACTTTCATTGTTCTACTTCTTGGTTCCTCAATACACAGAGCTCCCAAAATAGCCAATGTCTGTCACCAGGAAATAGCATTGATTTACATAGTTGTGTTTTATTAGCAGCATCGACTGTAATGTTCTTACTAGAGAGGGATGAAATCTGAATTGTTTGGACTGCTGGATAAATTGCATAATTATCTGCCTGCCATTTTCAGGCTCCTTCCGCCACCCCAGCTTTGACGGATGAAGGTCCAGTGACATTGTTTCTAGTCAAAATGGGGTGACACACACAGGTGCTGGTTTGCCAGCATGTGCCACTCTTGCACATTGGCTGGTATGGAAGTGGGGCACCTGGGGGCTATTGAAGACCATTTCTAGTCTCACTAGCACAGTTTTCTGCTTGTTTTGGTCTCCACCCTCCCACCCATTCACTACTGTGGAGGATTAGCCAGCTAGGTAAAGGTGAAATATGATTTATATACTTGTTGCTAGCCAACCAAATTGGCATAGGGAGAGTTGTTGTTTTTTTTTGCCTGTTCTGCATACCTTGGGGAGATTGGCTATTAGTGCTGAGGGTGTGCTAGTAAATATGAGAAGGAATCCAATCACAACACGCAAGTCCGTACATGGAAGTAAGTACTAAGTATTGTCATTAGTGACCACACCAAGGCATCAGGATAGTGACTGGGAATTCTCTAGCAATTTGGGACTCCACTGAGCTTTGCCTGTTTCATATACCCGCAGTATTGGGGCTTTGGTGCCGCCTTTGTTATAGCTGGAAACTGCACCTCCATAGAAAGGGAGGCGTCGAAAATTACACCCAAACACCCATACTATAAACTACATTCCCCCTCAGTTTGCGTAATGGTTGCATATCTCCTGGCTATGTTATGCTTCAATGAAACTGTGAACTTAGTCAACCCTATAACAAGCATCTCACCTCTTTAGTCCAGGTTTGGGCGCAACCGAGTCCTCGTTGTTCCACTGCCAGAAGTGGGTGAAATTTCACAAGTGTTCTTTTTGCCATCCTGGCTATTATAGTTTATTTGTCTCAGACTGGATGTGTTGTGTTTACCCGTGCGAAAGAGGTTCTTATAGCCCTATTTTTAGTATCTTTCCGCTTCTGGATGTGACTGCACAGGAGTAAATCACTCGGAGCAATTCAATAATATTAGATCAAAATGCCGGTTTCAATTTCAGAAACAGCCAACTACCAAGAATCACTGATTAATCAACATTTTTAAACAATGTACAGCCTAGTATAAAAATAGCCATGAAAGCAGGAGAATTAAAACTCAACATTCTAAAACTTCAGCAATCCAAATAAAACCATCTTAATTAAAAGCCAGCTGAAACAGATGGCTCTTCAAGATTTTTTTTTTTTTTTTTTACAGGCTCATACTGATGAGGACAGCCACACACCCCAAATGTCCGGATAACTTCCCCCACCAGTTTAAGATGTTAAACAGTGCAGAAGACAGAAGAGAGCTCTGGGACACCCCATATACCAAAGACCATAAAGCACAAATACCCCCAGAACCACCTTCTGGGACTGTCTCTCCAGGATGAACCAAAGAGCCACTATAAGACTGTACCTTCTAAGCACAAGTCAGCCTGGTAGCCCAGAAGGAAACAATAGCTGAAATAGGTAGGTAGCTGTGTTGGTCTGCCATAGTCAAAACAAAAACAAAACAAAAATCCTTCCAGTAGCACCTTAGAGACCAACTAAGTTTGTTCTCAGTATGAGCTTTCATGTGCATGTACACGAAAGCTCATACCAAGAACAAACTTAGTTGGTCTCTAAGGTGCTACTGGAAGGATTTTTTTTATATATATAGCTGAAATAGTATTGAGTTTCCTAAGGCTGGACTAGACAAACCTTTGGGTCCTTTCCAAATCTACAACTCTATGATTCTATTAATATTGCCAAGAAATTCAGAAGAATCTACAGGGCTGCATTTCCCCCATCCATTCCCTTTTATAATTCACCCAGCAGGACAAACAGAGCAACATTTTCACCACCAAACCAGACCTGAAAACTGATCCAAATGGATCCAAATACTCAGTAGCCTCTAGGACCATTTGGAACAGATATGGCAGAAATTTATCCATAACTTGTTGTTGTTGTTGTTCAGTCGTTCAGTCATGTCCGACTCTTCGTGACCCCATGGACCAGAGCACGCCAGGCACGCCTATCCTTCACTGCCTCTCGCAGTTTGACCAAACTCATGTTAGTAGCTTCAAGAACACTGTCCAACCATCTCATCCTCTGTCGTCCCCTTCTCCTTGTGCCCTCCATCTTTCCCAACATCAGGGTCTTTTCCAGGGAGTCTTCTCTTCTCACGAGGTGGCCAAAGTACTGGAGCCTCAACTTCGGGATCTGTCCTTCTAGTGAGCACTCAGGGCTGATTTCTTTAAGAATGGATAGGTTTGATCTTCTTGCAGTCCATGGGACTCTCAAGAGTCTCCTCCAGCACCATAATTCAAAAGCATCAATTCTTCGGCAATCAGCCTTCTTTATGGTCCAGCTCTCCATTACTATCATTCCCCACATCAACACCAGAATGAGAAGAACTGCTTTAAAGCTTGGTTCTTCTTTGCTTGCTCCAGCCAAAGTTTTAGTTTCCCCCTTGCTAATCTAATGAAGTCCTTTTAAAGACACTAAGTAATCTATTCATAGGTGCAATTTTTTTGTCACAGTTGGCACAACTTGTTCTCCAAGCTCCAAATGAGGCTTCCCAGCTCAACACTGTCTCCAGTGAGTGTGTTTTCTTCCATTCTAAGCAATTAGCTTCATCCTTTGTGTCTGAGAAAATGCTTTCTGAAATATATACCTTGTTGTGATTCTTAGAACACCTAGACATTTTCAGCATGCAGAAAGGAATGATTGATTTTGCTATTCTTTCCCCCTCTCTCTGGTGGCAGGATGAGGTGCAAACAAAGCACTGACGGATACTGCGTTCAGCCACGGGTTAAGATGCACTGCCATTACTGATGCTCTGCATGGCTGGAGTCATCTGCCCGTCTGCAGTTTTTGAACTGGTTCCAAAACTCTTTGCTGTGCCTGAGATTATACAGCATCCTAGGTTGCCTTCCAGCTGACGCTATCAATAAACAGAATGTAACCTGAATGCAGCCAAGATACAGGCTTGAGTTTAGGAAAAACATATGCTGAGCTATGTGGGGGGGTGGGGACGACAACTATATTCTAGCTAACTGATGTTTTATTGCACATTTTAAGAACTACTGTATCTGGGCAGAGATATAACAACAGCTCCATGCCTATGGTAAAGAAGTACTTATTAATAAATGCAAATCAAAAATCAAAGGAAGATGCTGTATCTAAGAACCAGGAATCATGTTTTTACAAGTAAAATTAAGGCATTTTAAGATATAGCAATAGATGTGGGTGGCATTGTGGGTTAAACCACAGAGCCTAGGGCTTGTTGATCAGAAGGTCAGCGGTTCGAATCCCCGCAATGGGGTGAGCTCCCGTTGTTCAGTCCCTGCTCCTGCCAACCTAGCAGTTCGAAAGCACATCAAAGTGTATGTAGATAAATAGGTACCGCTCCGGCGGGAAGGTAAACGACGTTTCTGTGTGCTGCTCTGGTTTGCCAGAAGCGGCTTAGTCATGCTGGCCACATGACCCAGAAGCTGTACGCCGGATCCCTCAGCCAATAAAGCGAGATGAGCGCTGCAACCCAGAAGTCGTCCATGACTGGACCTAATGGTCAGGGGTCCCTTTACCTTTACCTTTAAGATATAGCAATATCAGAATTACTATGGGATGGAGTGTGTGTTTTGGGAAGCAGCTGAGGTTTATCTCCATTCAGCTGAGCTTCACCAATGTGTGGGAGAAGCTCCACAGCAAAAAGAAAAAAAGAAAACAACTGCCCACCACATTTGCACTGGTTGGCATGAGCAGCAATGGCTCCACTAGTCATTCAGCTCTGCTACTCCCCTAGCCAGGAGTTACATGAAACACCTTCCCTGGTTTTGTGTTCTTTTTCCTGAGGGTCCAATGGTATCTTCAGCATCATTTGCATTTTTAAATAATAATAATAATAATAATAATAATAATAATAATAATAATAATAATAATACCATTCACTGCCATGTGTGATTTTTCTTGATGATGTCATCTGCCTCTTTGCTGATGTCATGGATGCTTATAAACAAAGTCATACGGGTTTACGCAGCCAAGTGGGCTATAGAAAATTATGTGCTTCACAGCAGCCAGTTAAAAGGTAACCTCGGTAAATGAGATGGCAAGAGCAAAGAAAGAAAAGGATAAAGAGGACCAAATTACTCATAATGCCATTTTTAAACAAATTGTAGGTGCAGTGAACCTGAGCTGGATCAGGGCCCTGGTGTGTGTGTGTGTGTGTGTGTGTGTGTGTGTGTGTGTGAGCAGGGGGTAAGGGGGCTTTAACCTCTCCCCTGGCCGTGGCCCAGATATAAACTGGGTGGATGGTGCTCACAGCTACTATTTGTATTGCGGAAAAAGTTCTTATTCAGCCCACTGGTGATTTGTCTCCTGTGGAAATATCTGGCAATGAGGAGAGGAAATGACATGCTTTTACTAATGGATTAAACTATTTAAAATCCCTGTTGGGGTAGCCCTACTTGTTTTAAATTGTCAAAGGACTGCTCACAAACTTTCACCAGAAAAAAAAATCTTAAAAACAACAACGGTCTGCTAGGGGATTGAATTTGTTTTATTTATGTATGTTTAGAGTGCCTACTTTACAGCAGCCCATTTGTTTGTTTACTCCCAGGCTTCCATGTGGCTGCTTTCAAAAATAAATCATTTCCACATTTCTAATTTTGAATATTGCACATAAAGGCTGTGAACATCTATAAAAACTTCACTCGTGCACTCAGAGCCCCAGCTATATTCCCATCACTATAGATAATCTCTCCCAGTTATTTTTGACTCACAAATCCCCAATTCAAAATAAATTATTCAAGTAACAATACCCAAGTAACTGATTTCCAGTTTGGATGGTGAGGTTTGTTAAAATCATTACATTTCAATGGAAACAAGGCATCGTACAAATATACAAGTTGCCCTCTCCCAGAACAGAAGTACAGTTCATTTTAAACAAACAGATAACAGGGGAACTATGATAAAGCACCCAAATCACTGGATAAAGCAGGGGTGGAGACCCTCCAGATGTTGTTAGGCTCCAACTCCCATCAGCCCAAGCCAGCATGGGCCTATGGACAAGGGGGATGGGCTTTGCAGTTCACCAACATCTGGGAGACCACAGGTTCCCAGTCCCTGGTGTAAAGTAAGCCTTCCTGTTAATTAGGACGAATATCTCTGACTTTAATTTTTTAAAAAAATAAATAAATAAACCCAGCTGCATCCTGTCCTTTCACCAAGGAAGTCACAATGGTGTGCAAGGAATTTATGCCATTTTATCCACAGAACAATTGTCTCAGGTAAACTAGGCTGAGAAAGTGCAGCTGGTCCAAGGCCAGTCAGTGAGTTTCAAGGCTTGATGAGGCTCTGTATCCATGCTGTGGTTGTTGTTTTTCTTGTGTTATAATTTAAGAAAGTTTAAAATTCAAAGTATTTCATGAGGGCGGAGGCTGTTTTGTTTCGTTTTTGATGAGCAACCTTAGGCCCAGGGGCCAAACCCTGTCCATCTGACTGGGTTGCCCCAGCCTCTCTGGATGGGGGGATCAAACTGAGAGGAGTGTGGGGCATGCTCCCCCCCCATCCCCATATGATTGCTAATTGCATGAGTGTCGATGGCAGAACCAGGTGGAAAACTATTCTGTCTCATAGGAGTTCACTGCATTTCTCAGCACCTCTACAAAGTCAATTCCTGCATTTTGTGTCCTTTTGCTTTCCCCTTTTGTGTTCCTGTTTTTTTGCTTCTTATTCAGCTTGTTAGCATTCTACTCCCACTTTTATCTGACTTGAAACATTTTTATCCCACATTTTGGAATGAATGTCCGGAACTAAAAGGAAGGAAATGGATCATATTTTGGTTTTGTCCCATTCTCTCCCCGCCCCCCATCCCTTATTTCTCTCTTTTCTTCTTCACATTCTGAACATGTTATGTAAAATGAAGCTGTATTCATTTTGATAGTGATCCCATTCAAACAATCAGAGCGCATTTCAAAGAAGCCTGTGCCCCGAAATTACGACAATGTGTGCTGTCTGCCAGCTAATTAAAAGACCGAAATTTGCTGTTTACTGTTCCCTCATTTGCAGGAGCTGTAAGTCACAAAGTAATTAGAGAGCTAAAACAATATCATGAGAAATTGATGCTTTCGTTCCTGTTCTGTGAAAACCTCATGAAATGGATCAATGTGTTTAAAGCATAATAATATGGTTGTTGTGCTACAGCAAGTTGTCTCTGATGGAGGAGAAAACAACTTTAAGCAGAGATAGATGTTGGGTGTTCTCCCACCCCCCACCCCCCATTTTGTAAGTAACACTATAGTTCAACAGGGACGGATCTTCTGTTTGAGGCTATTCCAGCCAGAAATGAATACAGTGCTTAGCCAAACTAGAAGGGAGTGAAAAATAGGATTGTGCTGGAAAATAGAGAGCCACTTTATCTTTGCCAGGATTTGTCTCTTCAAGTCACAGTTAGGTCACACAAGAACACAGGTGCAAGCACCAATTAAAAGTTATATGGGGAGCAAGGCGCAGCTTGGCAGCTCCCGAGCATTCAGCATCAGTTAAAGACTCACCACAGAGGAATAATATAATAAAAAATGTTCTGTATTCTGAAATCTTCCCAGAAGTGCTAACGTTTTATAAAGGCCCCCATCCAAACCACAGACATCCTAAGCTCATTGATTTTGCTACTGTTTTGCTCTTCTTCCCCCGGCAGTACAAAATTCTAGACAGCTCTTTCCTGGGTAAGTTTCCTTTGCAAGAGACTTTGGGTGCTTTTGGGGGGGGGGTACTGTTCTTTTTCTTTTGTATAGGCCAGGCATAGGCAAACTCAGCCCTCCAGATGTTTTGGGACTACAACTCCCATGATCCCTAGCTAACAGGACCAGTGGTCAGGGATGATGGGAATTGTAGTCCCAAAACATCTGGAGGGCCGAGTTTCCCTATGCCTGGTATAGGCTGACCAAGTATTTTAGGGACATGCCAAGTTGAATGGAACAGCAGCCCACTGACCATGTATAAACCTCCTGATATTGCTGCCTGCTTGGAATACTCTATCTATCTATCTATCTGTCATCTAGTATCTTCCCACCTGCTCAAGCACCTTGTCCCCAAAGGGGAAATTTGCCATTGGACGATAATTATTTAGCACTTCTGTGTCCGAGGAGGTCTTCTTAAGGGGGGGCATGCACCACCAGCTCCTTCAAGGCAGATGGTACATTCCCCTCCTGCAGTGAAGCATTGGTCACTGCCTGAACCCACCTAATCAACAACTAGTAGGTGCTCATTATAGGATTACACTGCACATGGCTGGCATCTTACTTTTGTCTAATGGTGCCTCAGATTTGCTACCTAAGGCAGCTGCCTTCGCTTTGCCTAATAGAACGGACAGCCCTGATTTTAAGAGCTTCTTGCTATACTACTGCGGTTTGTAGCTGATTAGTAGCTAATATAATCAGATTCCAGTGTGATTGATTGATTACATTCTGCATTTCTTTAACTAAAACAACCCAAAGTGGCTTACAAGCTAAATCTCATAAAACATCGTTATCAAGCTAATTTGTACACAGTGCTAACAAGAATTAAAAGTACAAAACAACACATTTTCATTGAAATTAGCAATGGAAATATGTCACAGTTTGCATAAAGCAGCTTTAGGCTGCCATCTCATACATATTTCCTTGGAAGCAGGCTCCCTTGAACTGATGTTGGGGTTTACTTTTGAGTAGCTATGCAATGGATTGCAGGGTTCAGATCATTAAGTGAACCATTGAAGGTCCTGAAGAGGAAACATTCTAATGGCACTTAGAGGTTTTGATGATTAAGCTGTATATAAATCCTGTTAAATAAAAATAAATAATTTTGTTTTTTCTTGTTCCTGATGTTCAATAAAACCTTTTGAGGAAATAATAAAATAAACAATTTGCCACTGGAAATTGCCGGAGACTGCAATTCAGAGCCAAACTTGATGTTTACTAAATGTGGGTTGGGGAATGGCTGGCCTGTAGCTCCTCCCCATTTGGCCTACAAGTTCGCTTTGGCCAAGCCCCACCCACATGCTCTTCACAATACATGTCAGGAGAGGCCAGGTAAAGATAAAGATGGGCCAAAAGGAAATTAGCAAGCACTGCTGCCCAGCTGATTGACAGCATCCACCAAGCCCCATGCCCAGTGCTTTGCAAGCGTTGACTAGCAGCTGATCATTGAGGATTGTAGGGTTGCCATACATCTGGAATTTCCTGGACATATCTGGAATACTGCAGTCCGCAGCAGTGCCCGGGTGGCAGCCCATGTCGGCAGTGTCTTTTTTGCCAATTTCCCGTAAAAATTGCTCAAAACCGGCATTTTTTGCAATTTTGACAAAAAGTTCAACAACTTTGCCAAAAAAAAGCTCAACAACTGTCCGGATTTCCACTGTTTGAAATATGGCAATCCTAAGGATTGCAAAGCACTGTGCCCAGATGATCAGATGATTTCTGGGGCTTGCAAAGCGCCATACCTTGCTTGCACAGTTTGATTCATTATGACAGCATCCAATGATTGACAGATGGGTGGCCCCATCAACTGGTCCCATGGGAGTGAGTGGGAGAGATCAGGATCCACTTACAGGCTAGTTCCACTTCCCCACTTCTGGCTTAATATGTAACATGGAGCTATGTATCTTATTTTTCTTTAAATTATTACAGGCACTGGATGGGGAATTCTTACTGAGAAGGAAGCAGGCAGGAAGGAGAGGTTAATCTACTGATCTACTAGAGCTGGAAGAGAGATCACACACACACCCAAACCTCCATGCAGCTTAGCAGGGCAGGGAAAACCCAATTTAAAACAGGGCATTCCACAGAATAGGGCTGCTGTGGGAAGGCCTCACTTATTTCTCAGGTAAGGTGACTTTTCATCAAAGCCTCAGTTTATGATTCTGAAAGATAGGATAGCTCAGTATGGGGCATAGCTGTCAACTCCCCCCTCCCTTTTTTAAGGGAAATTGCCTTATTCTGAATAGGATTCCTCGCAAGAAAAGGGGAAAGTTGACAGCTATGGTATGGGGAGAAGTGTTCTCATTAAACCAGTAGCTTCCACCACATTTGATCTCATTCTGTAAAGGAAAAAACCTTGCTCCGGGCTGTAGTTATGACCAGGTCGGCCAGGAAGATAACGAAGCATCACCGCTGAATGTGCAAAACAAAGACAAATTGTGTTGCTACGGGTTCCTAGGCAACACAATGCCAGGAGCCCGCAATCATGTGTAACACAGATTGCAGTGAAGCAGAGAGAGTATACATTTTGATTGTTGTCTGCAATGTTTTGTTGCAGTTATGCCGTGCCATTCAAAGAAAAAGAAAAAGAGAAAAAAGCCCTAAGGGAGTTATACAAAGAAAACAAATTTCTCATTTAAAAAAAAATGAATCCTGGAATGAGGAACGTTTTAGCAGATTCCTGCCTGCCTGCTGGCAAAGCAGCATTAGGCAGAAGGAGGTGGCTGCCTAAGGCAGTGGATGTGTTGGTGGAGGTGGGAAGTGGCAGTGAGGTGTTGGAGTGGACAGGGTCATATGTGCCCCACAACTTGCCCTGCATCCCCAAAGATAATCTGCTATGCTCAGGTGTGATGGAGAATTTGCCCTACCTCCAGTGCTGAAGTAAGTTTTGGTCAGCTTCTGTATGTGGATTGTCCTTTGCTTCAGGCAACAAAATCTCTTTGGCAAACCCTGATTGAACATTTATTATTATTATTATTATTATTATTATTATTATTATTATTATTATTATTATTCGTATACTTCCCTATACCCATAGGTCTCAGGTGAATTCAAAACAAAAAATTACAGTTTACAGTAACAGTATAGAGTATTCCACAGCTGTGGAATTTTATGGGTAAACCTTGCTTTTAGTTGGGAGTATATAAATTGGAGTTGAAAGCCAGGTGACTGAGTATGGGTAATTAAATTTTATGAAGTCATCATGTTTTGTTTTTTATTAGGGTGAACACACCTGTGCCTGTCCCCACCACATTAAAATCTTGGATTTCTCCATTCATTACAGTGGGCAGTTCTCACTTCTGTCTCTGGGGGCATTTAAAAATAGCTTCTCATCCATATATGTACCATAACTTGACTTATGAGACAAAAGGGAGCATTGTCTTTTCCCAAAATAAGGATTATGAATCAGCACTGATTTGAGGGAAATATAATTCTCCCTGCTGTCTCAAAAGCCAGACAATGGTAGATATATGTTCCAACGTGGTGGACAGCTCACATTTTTGCTTCAGAGTCGGTCTTGATATAACAATACAGTATGCACTTGGGGCAGCTTTTGGGCCTGGTAAGGATTATTACAATTAGTTTAATTGATTGTTGTTACTTCTGATTTATGTAGATAGATGGTGAAAACCTCCTCTTACTCACCCGGCATGGAAATGCAGCATTCTGCCAGGGGAAGGACAGATTGCTCTTTCCTTCCTTCCGTGGCTTATTTAGTATCCATGCTTAGCAGGGAGAAACATGCTTCTCAATTTCCCCATGGAAACATGGTGGGTTGCTAAAGGAGGAACAGAGTGTTCTATGTAATTAGAGCGTGACCTTATATCAAGTCAGACCATTGGCCCACCTGGCTCATTCCTGTTGGCACTGACTGGCTGCAGTTCTCGGGGGTTTGGACAAGGAGCCTTTCCTGGCCCTCCTTGGAGATGCTGGGGGTTAAACCTGATACCTTCTGCATGCAAAGCATGTGATCCACCACTGAGCCATTCCCTTCCCCATTCCTTCTCTAGCAGCTCGCTGTGCTGTTATGCTGGGCATGGAAGAAAGCGAGTCTCTTTCTCCCTTCCTGGCATGGAAATGCATCAGGCAGGGAGCTCACCTGGGTGATGTGGATGAGGAAGGGGAATGGGGCCCAGAAGATGCCACAGAACTGAAGAATGGGGCCCAGAAGATGCCACAGCTCTGGCCTGAGGTACAGCGGTTCCCCACACCTGTCTGAGTTCTCTGCTCATTAAAAAAATTATAATACAGACATGGAAAAGGAGTTTTCCAGCCCCTGATAGAAGAATACTAGGGATTTTAGTTTGGTGAAGGTGCTGAATAGATATCCATATGTAGGCCACCTTCTCCAGCAAAAATCACATTTCCTTTGGTCCCTGGAGTAATGGGATGGCAATTCAACTGATTTAAGCTTGGTGTGTGTGTGTGTGTGTGTGTGTGTGTACCCTTTGTTTAGGAGAGATGTCAGAGGCAGCTTTCGCCCTCCTTCCCTTGCCCTCAGATATAAATGTTGTAAATAAAGCAGCTCTGCACTAGCCTGGGAAACGCATCAGGGTGCGCTAGGAGTGCCATAATTCTTGAATGCTCAGCAGCTGCCAAAGGACCCCATTTTCCACACAAAGGGACAAGCTTAAAGTTGACCTCATGGGCTGCTCCCTTAACAGGGCACCATAATGCATCAGGACACCATTTTCTAAGCTGTAAGTCACACACACACTTGTGCTATCTCCTTTCCCCAGCATTTTGCTCTGCATTTTGGTTTCTTTTTACTGTGGATATTATTTTAGAAGCTTTCTGTGCAGTAATAATAATAACCCCGTGTCTTATTGCATACATCTCTTTTGAAGGGAAAATATTTTTTTAAAGAAATAATAATAATAATAATGAAGCATGATGATTGATTTCTTTTATGTTTATTGAGTTCAATCTTGCAGACTTGAAAAGAATAGAAATGGGATCTCATTTTTCATCAGGCTTGGCCTCATTTTTAAATAACAGCCCAATTTTAATAGGTAAGAAATGCTCATGCCATAATTTATGAGAGCAGAAATCTGGCAGATTGAGCTAATTTTTCCCTGCTCTGAATCTCCTCTATGATTTAATATATGATTGCAGGATCATAAAATTGGAAGGACCAAGGGGCCAAAATCGAGCACACTACAGAATGGTATTTGCGAAGCAATAGCTCCAGAGGGTTCATGTAAGTAAGCCAAGCTATATACTGTAGGAAAAAGGGTTTTCAAAAACAAAGCCCTTGTGTCTGGTCATCAATGGCCTAGATAATATCATTCTAACATACAGAGTACTAAGAACGTGTCTCTGTGTTCCCTCCTCTCATTCCCCTGTCTTTTTTCTCTTGCACTTTTAAATGAATATTTCTGGTGTTTGTTAACCACAGTTTCCTGTTACACCTGGATCAAGAAACTGAGACTTAAGCTTTAGTTACATTCTTGGCTTGCAGATGGGGATTATTGATTATTTGAATGAGATAACTGTGAACCAGGCCAGTGATGTACTCCAACTGCTGAAGCCACAAGAGACAGCAGTCACACCAGGGATCCAAACACTAAGACACTAAGGTGCCTGCTGTCATGCACCTGCCATGAAGGCTGTGACTGGGAGGAGTATTTTCTTCAGCTCTTGTCACAGAGCTGCAGGGCCTGGCCAAAATGTTTGCAAATGTCCAAAGAAGTCAAATAGTTCCCCCCACTCCACCTCAAATAACAGAGAACTACTGGCCACTGCAACTTCTGGCCAGGTATTATTGATACTGCCCTTCTGAGCCATGACAGCATCCTAGTATGGCTAGGGTTTGGCCATGGCTAGTAGCCAATTTGACCAGAGCTGGATCAGACCAAAAGGACCTATGTCCTTCTGAGATATTCTTCCTTCCCTCCGTTTTGAAATCTGCTTGAATTAACAAGTGTCTGCCTTTAGTGGCTAGAATGGTATTTTAGCTCATTATTCATTTTGAAGAGGGCCCTAGAGATTAATCAATAACATGATTCTGGTGGTGCTGAGTGTCTAGTCTTGCTCTCTGAATGTTATATGGACAAATGGAAATGAAAAATACTCTTTACATGTTTATTTTTGGACTGTTTTGTTGTTTATCAAATATACGGTGTGTGAGAGAGTGTGTGTGAATGTGTTAGAGAGACTTTTCACATTAATCATTTTGGCTACCTGTGATTGTTTTGGAATTTCTACCCTATCTCAGTGGCTGATGTCAGGAATGAACTGTTGAAAATATATAATCACTGGCATTTTAAAGAAATAAATCCTATGAACCTTATCATTCAGTGTTCATACAGGGACTTCCCAGCTGGAAATATCTCAATTTCTAAAGAATGCAGAATACATACCACTTGCTATATTTTGATTGGCACCAGCTTGGCATGTGGAAATCACAGATCTGCTCTCAGATTTGATAACAAGAAGAAGGATGTCTTGACAATGTGTTGGGCCCAAACTGTTTTTAGAAAGTTATAGGTTTAGATTTGTTAGATTTGTATATCTCTTTCCACTAAGAAAGTCCTGAAGCCATTTACAATCAAAACCGATAGGAATACTGGAAGATGGGTGCCTGAGTTTCTCATTAATACACCCCACTGACTGTCACTCTGTAACAGGATGTGGAGAAAAAGCAGAAACTCCACTCATTCCTTCATTACACAGTGTGACCTGAGCTCTCTATTTGAACGGCCAATTATGCACCTGTCTTTATGCAGAGTACAGAGTTTGCACTGAAGTGTGTCTGTGTTGTAGAGGCGAAGATGTTGCCATTGCTTGGAATGAACTAGTTCAGTTGAATAAAGTTTACTGAACTAGTTCAAAAATCTCTGAAGTATATCTGAAAGTAGTTCCTATAATTACCAAGTAAACTAAAAGTGTATTATGTTCACTTTGAGGTAGAACTTTGAATGATTTCTAGTTCATCTTCATATTACTTCTGCCCTCACCTCTAAGCAGGAGGCCCAGACTCTTAACTTTCATTAAAAATAAATAAATCAGTCAATCCAATACATAAGAAAGTTAGAAAGCAAACTGTGGAGGCAACATGCTAAGACTTATTAGGCAGATATGGAAGTGCTGCTGTTGCTAAGGCTGCTTAATCACTGTTGCTAAGCAACCAGTAGGAAGGAATGTGAGGCATTTCCTGTATCTTCCTTGCTGGAGAAATTTGCCCTCTTTCAATAGGAAGAGGTTGTGTTGAGAAGTACAGTTACAGGAACAAAGCAAATAATGTCTTGTGTCTTTAACAGCTGTGTGGCTGGCACAAATCAAACACAGAAAGCCTTTTCTAGTATGCGAATACAACTGTGAGAAAACCTTCTTCTGTTGCAATTCTGTCTATCAGACATCTTGTTACTTGCATGTTGCCCTGATTTAGATTCGGACCCTATGCTTCAGCACAGTGTCTTGAAACAATATGAATGGTGGGCTTTTGGGGGGGGGGGTTGTGTGTGTGTTGCCAAATATGAACTTTTTGTGAATTAAATATTTCATCTGGACAAAATGAAATAGAACTAGTTCTTTTTTGGATATGAACTTGAACTAGTTTTTTTTTTTAAATGAACTTTTCAAGCACTGGATTTTATACACTTCACCACATTATTGTAGCATGTACTAACTACATCTTAAGTTCTGTACATTTCCAAATCAGTTTGCAAGGTTTTTGGGGGGTTTTGTTTTTTTTAAAAAAAATCCCATGCAAATTCATTAGCATTTTATCCTAATATGCACCTTTCTGTATGCAGTTTTCCTTAATGTATACTTATTTACAAATAAAATGTCCTAATATTATGCTTTTTGTATATTATTTTCAATAACCTGTGCATTTTAATGTATACTTTACCATTATATGTGCATTTTTGAACACATTGCTTGGTTGGAGAACTGTACTGTAAAATTTGGAGAAGTATGATTTTTGAAGGATGGCTGTGTTTTGGTCCATGTATGGTTTCAGAAAGTGTGCATAAGATAGATGCATCTTTAAATGTGAACTGAATGAATTTCTCCTCCATCCCTGGCAGGCACACTGGTAACAATATTTTTATTTAAATTATAGTAATTCTCTCTAGATGTGCATCTCTATAAATTAGCATATGTTAATTCATGTTCTCTTTTTTGTTGATGCATTTTCTCATTTAAGATGATGTGTAAGTAGCCACATACTTCTTGAATTTCAACGCCACCAAAACACATATTGTATATATAAATGTTTCTGAGGTTTTTAGAATTCAGGATATAGTATATATAAATATTGTTTACTTTTCTTTCTTTCTCAAAAAATATTTTTATTGGTTTATCAAAAACAATACAGCACGTAACAGGCAACACAAGATCCATGACTGAAAACAAAGCGATGACTGTAAAGAAAAACAATACCAGCCAAAATACAGTAAAAACTAGACTGTTTCAAGGAAACATGAAATAGCCACACCATTGGGAGGTGTGAGTTGCCAAGAAGGCCATAGTTTGCATTCGAGCTATTAATAAAGCTTAAAAAGGGAAGGCAAATTTTGTAGAATCAATTTTACAGAATCCCTCCCCCGTAGTTTTTTGTTTGTTTGTTTTTTGTTTGTTTGTAAATGGTTAAAAAAAATACCCACCCAAACTCCACATAAATGTCTTTATGACCTTATGTCCTAGTCAGAATTCATATTCACCGGCTTCTCCTTTACAGGCATATTTCCCCTTCTTGCACTGTTCTGCACATTTGAACACACTTTGATAACCTTTCATTGAATTGTTTCAATTATTTCCCTTTGTCGTTAATGTGTGTTCCTTGACAGTTTGCAGGGCTTGTATAAATACTTGGACTCACAGCTGAATAAAGGAGTGTTCTGAAATGTCATCACTAGGAAGGAAAAATCCTTCAGCTAAATGAATTTTTAAAAAGCGACAGACTTCACATTCACCATTGATTACCGTCAACAAGTGAGAAGGGAATTGTTTTCTCTCTTCCCCCTCCCCCTTCTTCTTTTTATTATTTCTTTCATTCCGCTATTCACTCCACTATTCCATTGATTTCCTCTTCCCTCTGTGCCTCTAAGCAGCTTCTTCTCTCAGGCCTGAAGGGCAAGTGAATTGCTTTTCCATCCTAGTTTTTTGCTTGTCTAAGAAGCAAATACCTCTGCCTAGGGTGACAGATTCCATTATCCTCCACAGCCGCTGAGTACATCGCCTCAGTGACCTGCTCAGCTTCCTCTGCTCAATGACTAAGCAATCCACAGGCCCCCTTTTTCCACATGTGGCTTGGCTGCACAAATCTTATTATGATTCGCTTTTATAAAACTTTCACCTGGTGATTTGAGCATACGTGCAATATGATTCCACGCCAATAATGTATTCTGAGGCTGTGCCAAGCAACAGCGGTGTTTGCACCGTCTGCATCAAGTACTAATAGCTTGGTGCAGTTGTCTTTAAGCAGTTAGTGAAATTAGTCAGCTCTCCCTCAAAAGATCTGAAGAATAATTAGCTAGCAATTCCAAGTGTGTGTTAATTGAACGGAGCTGTCATGTTATGACATGACTTTTTATGGGAACCACATGCCTATGACAGAGCAATGTCTCAATTTCCCTATGGAGGAGCAGGGAACCTCATGCTCACAAGAGAAAACCCAGAAAGAGAGGGTGCTGAGCAGGACCAGCCCTGCCATGCATAAAGGTGAAGTGACCTGCTTCAGGTGGCACCAGTGGAATCTGGTCCATTAGAGGAAGTGGGGCACTGCCCCACCAAGCTCAGCCAGCCCCCCAATTGCCTGTTAGGTTTTTATGTAGCCTCTGCTGCGTCATCTTGGCTATTGTGGTTAGTAGAAATCACATGAGTGTCTGAGAGAGAGTAGGAACGGAAGACTGAGTGTCTTATCTCTTCCGCCTAAGAGTGTTATTGTAAGTTAGTTTCACTTCTGCTGTGTCGCAGTTTGCTTCGTGTTCTGCCAGAGCTTGGAGAATACAGACATGGATTATGGATTCTCTGTATATAGATGTAAATCTACATGTAAATAAACATAGTTTAGATCTACTGATGTTTCCTTCTTCTTGCTGCGTGATGCTAGAAGACTTGTGTGCTCTTCTCATAAGAGAAGGGTCGCAGATAGGCACTTTGGATTGAAGGGACATGCCATTCCAGAGGGGGCCTTCCTGGGAGGCGCTCAGGGGTCTTGGAGTTCGCCATCTCTGAGAGAGCATCTTTCCCAACACTGCCTACCTTCTTACTTACAACCAGTCCGAGAGGTGGCATCGAATTTCAGCCTCTGTCTTTATGTTTCCCTTGTAGGACTCAGCAGAAAGGAAGATGTTGCCTTCTGACCTCCCAGTTCCTTTGCAGAGCTACAATGTTAAAGCACCTGAGAACTGCAGCTGTGCTGGTCCCGTGGGTTACGCGAGAGGCGAGGTCCAAGTCCAGTCTGTGGTCCAAAGGTTTGATGTAGAGACAGTCCGATGTAGCCAAAGCTGGGTGCAGGGTAAGGAATCAGGCAAGGTGAGGAACAGGTATGGAGGCAGGGAACCAGGGCAGGTCAGCAGCTCAGGCAGGAAAGCAAGACAAGTCGGGAGCAGGAACACCAGCAAGATCTAGCAACCAACAATGTTGCTCCCGCAACCTGGGGCAGGGTCTGACCGCCTTTTATCTTAGACAGGGTAATGGTCAGCCCTGATCCCCTGGCGACTCATCACCCTGTCTCACCTGAAGGCGAGCACTCCTCGTGCAAGTACTCAGGTCTCTCCTATCAGCCCTGAGTCTCTGCAGCTCAGGAGACGCTGGTGGGTTACTAGACCCAGGAGCTGCCTCAGCCCCAGCCAGTAGTGGGCCAGCTGCTGGTGATGACCCGGCTGATGGCAATGAGGTATTCCCCGCATCTGGAACCAGGGCAGGCTCAGGCCCCAGACTCAGCTCAGCTGATGCTTGTTGCAGGGGAGGCTGTGTAGACTAAGCCTCCTCAGAATCAGGCCCCAGACTTGGTTCAGCTGGTGTCCAAGGCAGAGGATCCAGTGCAGGCTGAGAATCCTCCAGTTTCGAACCCGAGACCAAGTCCCAGGCCATCACAGTAGCTCTTTGCAGGGTATAGGGTCTCCCTATGACTCTCAGCATTCTTAACAATCTACCATTCCCAGGATTCTTTGGGAGAAGATGTATAATTATGATTTAAATGTATAATACAGGCCAGGCTGTTGTGTCCTTCGTTACGTATCTTTATGAAATTCATGAATTTATCCATTAAGGGAACCACCATCCTTTTCTGACTGCTCCCTTACAGATGGTATTGTTTGTAATATCCATCTATTTGCATATAAAACCCTCACAGCAGTGGCCATGTAGGACGCTATTTCTTCATGCTCTATTTTTAACAAAGCCATTCATGTAATTTAACAAGAAGAAAATAGAAGCTTGTGAGACTGGATATCCTAATAGTTTTTTCATTAGGTAGTTAAATTTCAGTGTTTTGCTCTTGCTGTTTTTAAGACCACTAAGTACACAGTGACTGCTTTAAATTTTAGCAGTTCCCATATTTGTAGCCAGCAGAATGACTTCACAATGCTACGCAGCCCATTCGAGTTGGCACTGAGAAGAAGCAATGAATCGGTGATCATATACTGAGCAGGATGACATTACAAAGACTAATCCTGGAAGAGGCAAAAAAAAAAAAATATATATGATGCAAGCAGAATGACGCAGAAGGAGCAATAAGACGTAATGTCGGTGAACAAGAGTTCCCAGCAAATGGGATCGTGTCATAAAAATATGTAGCTAACCATATTTAGTGAGGTGATTTATGTTACGTAGGACAAATCAGTCCTATTGAGATGAACAACATGATAACTAAAGAAGACAAGACAAATGAGAAGGTGGATATTTTCATAGGCATTCCATTAAAAATTGGCAAAAGAGGCCCTTCTCAACCCTGCCAAAAATGTCCCAATGTGCTAATAATTTTGGCTCTGCCCTGAAACGACTCCTTTAGGTGGAAATCCTAAAGGTGTGGGGAGATGGAGGAGAAAACTGAAAGCAATCAAACTGCCTCATTCAGCTCACTCCATTGGGGTGGAAATGACATATAGGAGTGGAAGTCTTGCACTCCTTTTACTCCCGTGTTGTTGTTGTTTTTAACCAAAGCAATATCCCTCCCATTGTTCCCAATAGGATGGAAATCCATACACCAACTCCATGGTTGTTCTGTCCTGTCCCCCCCCCCATTTGTAGGGCCTAATATGGACTTCCCCCGGCAACCCACTGATACACTCCCTGGCATGCCTCCTTGAAGCCTTTCCCCACTTTGTAGCTTGAACAATGGAGAGGCTAGTCCTGGGGAGGTTTCTGCAGTGGTGTGGAAGGGCCTTTTACAAGGAGGGACTGCTATTTCTGCCCTTGAGTTGTTGTTGTTCGGTCGTGTCCGACTCTTCGTGACCCCATGGACCAGAGCACGCCAGGCACCCTATCCTCCACTGCCTCCCGCAGTTTGGCCAAACTCATGCTAGTCACTTCGAGAACACTGTCCAACCATCTCATCCTCTGTCATCCCCTTCTCCTTGTGCCCTCCATCTTTCCCAACATCAGGGTCTTTTCTAGGGAGTCTTCTCTTCTCATGAGGTGGCCAAAGTACTGTACATGCCTGTTGTCTTTGTCCATTGAGTTTTCTTGGCAGGGATACTGGAGTGGCTTGCCAGTTCCTCCTCCAGGTGGATCACATTTATTCTAAACTCTCCACTATGACCTGTTCATCTTGGGTGGCCCTACATGGCATAGCTCATAGCTTCCCTGAGTTATTCAAGCCCCTTCGCCACAACAAGGCAGTGATCCATGAAGGAGTCTGCCCTTGAGAGGGAGACACAAAAGCCCCATGGTCCCTGCTTTCTCCTCCCAGGGACGATAGGATTGCAGGGACCATGGAAAAATAGGTGCTTTTTTCTAATTATAAGCATATTAAGTTTTCTGTACTGCGTGATAAAACATAAGAGACTGCATAGAGCAGATTCCAACTGTTCTGAGGTTTGTTTGTTTGTTTGTTTTTGGTAAAAATTAGGATGTAAACAGGAATGTAATAAAGCATCCATACTCATAATACCCAGCTCTGTTTCTGTTCTACCGCAGCTCAGCTTTGTGGGGGGGGGGGGGATATCTCACTGTCCACTAAGACAAAATTTTACATAATTAATTATGCAATTATTTTTGTTAGCATGGCATTATTCCACACCATCCATTTCAAAGCAAAGGGAACACAATGCAAATTAGAGAAAAAGTCACATGTCATTAAGTATCATTTCAGGACTGAAAACAGCAACAACATTGAATACTAATCTTATTCACTGGATTGATTTCTATTTAGGACATGGGCAATTTCTGTTCCCATTTCCATGCTGTTGAAATTCTCTGAAATCCCTAGATGTGATTATAGAACAAACAATGGGATCTTTTTCTATGTAGCTCTTCCCCCGCCACCCAAAATCTCCAGGACCTCAGGATAAAATTAATCACAAAGGTACTTGAGGCATATTGTAATGGAACTTTCTTGGGATCCCTTGATATGTAGTGCTAAAGGTCTGTATTCATTTACTAACTTTGCAATGCAATCTTATGCATGTCTACTCAGAAGTCAGCCCCATAGAGTTCAGTGAGAAATACTCACAGGTCTGTGGGTATAGGATTTGCAACCTGATTTACAAGCTTTATAACCCATATTTCTACCACTGAAGGAAGCTTTCAGTAAACAATAAAAAACCACTATCCTTTGCAATAAAAACCACAAAACAGATACAAGACCTCTTGAAACAGGTAGTAAATGATAAATCATTCATAAGACAAGTATAAAATGCTTTTTAAAGAAAGAAAGAAAGAAAGAAAGAAAGAAAGAAAGAAAGAAAGAAAAAGAAAGCTTGGACAAAGGAAGAACATTCTTTGAAAAACAAATCTGCCTGGAGAAGATGTTCCATAATCCAAACCGAAGAACTAAAATGGGATATCCAGATCAGGCAGCTGCTTCTTGACACAGCAGGGCTATGCCACTGTCCACTCCACAGCCTGGCTCATCTGGAGATATCCCTGCGTAAATCCCTCATTCTGACTTAGCCAGCAAGCTGAGACAATGAAGCTTTTGATGGCATTAGCTCTGAAAAATGGGCTTTCTGGAGGATTGGCAGGGGTGGAACTGGGCAGAGGGGGGACTTACGCCACCAAATCCTAACTCCATTCAAGTCAGTAACATGACCCAGCAGAATTTACACCAGCAGAAATGGGTGTTATAAGTCAAACTCTGTTTTAAAGTCGTCATTTCCCTCTGCTAGGCTTTGGCCAACTCAAATGGTGGTACTGAACAGAGTTTGGAATAGGGGCAGTTGTAGGCGACTCTGGGGTTGTGGCGCTCATCTCGCTCTATCGGCCGAGGAAGCCGGCGTTTGTCCGCAGACAGCTTCCGGGTCATGTGGCCAGCATGACTAAGCCACTCCTGGCAAACCAGAGCAGCGCACGGAAATGCTGTTTACCTTTCCACTGGAGCGGTACCTATTTATCTACTTGCACTTTGACGTGCTTTTGAACTGCTAGGTTGGCAGGAGCTGGGACCAAACAACGGGAGCTCACCCCGTCGCGGGGATTCGAACCGCTGACCTTCCAATCGGCAAGCCCTAGGCTCTGTGGTTTAGACCAGGCACTGGACTAGTGAACCTGTGGCACCAAATTCTAAAGGAATAATCCTTCCTGTCCAGCTGCAGCTTCAGTCTGAGCACTTCTTGAATTTGACACGTCTTTCTGTCACCCTGCCCAGCAAGAGAAAAATGTGACAAATTCAAAATGCGATGAATTCAAGCCCGAAAGGAAGAATTGGCAGCATCCTTAGAGTGATGATCACTCAGGTGATTGATAGTTGGGAGGTCTAGCTCACCTGTCAAACTGGGTCATCATGGAGGATATAGGTCAATTTTGGACATGGTCCAGTGGCCGGATCCAATTCCCTATCCCTGTTTTCGGGACTCTGATGCCAATTTAATTCCCAACGGAAAACTTCAAAGAAGCAAAGATTTACATGGAAGATATAGTGGCATGCAAGGAAAATAAAATCTCCTGTCAATTTTGCACAGCACCTGTTGGCCCTAGCAGCTGACGGGGCTGGCAGCCTATTTTAGTAAAGTGAGGAATGTGCAGCATATTTGATGAAATGGTTATTCTAGGAAACATGGGCCAAGTGTAAGAGGTAACTGAGAGCAAACCCAACGTCTGTTTACTGAGCACTTAAAATAAAATTGCCATTGGCAGGGGTCAGAGGAAGGGGCAGGGATGCAGGCTTACTATTGATAAATTCTAAGAAGACCTGTAATACTGTATGTAATTAAAACTCCATCTATCAGAGCTGACATCTTTTAAATGAATTCTTTGTCCCAGAAATTATGAAGTTCTTGGCAAAGTGATCAATAATCAATTATAATGGGGGGGGGCACACTCTAAACCTAATTATCAACAACAAAACAGAGGAATCTGCCTAATGAGTTGTATATATTATTTCTTATAGTTGAAGTCATTTTTAATATCTATATTGCCTGAACTAAGGGGAGGTTGGAAAGATGTTAAGCCTCTTGTCTTAAAATAATAATAATAATAAACTGCAGACCATCTTTTTCTCTTTATTTTTTCCCTAAGGATCTTATTTGCTGTAAGAACATATGATTGCTTGTTGGATCAAACTAAAATCTAGCATACTGTTTCCCGTGAGGTGCCTCTAGTTGGCTCAATGAAGGGCAGGACAACGCTACCCGTAGTCTCTTGTCCCTCTCATGCTCAGAGATATACTGCTTTTCAAAGCAGAGGGTCTCTTTAGCCATTATATTCTCATACCTTGGACTACTATTGCAGTTTAATAGTACCTAATGCTTTTTAAAGCCTTCTAAGCTAGGGGCCACTGCCGAATTTCTTGGTTAGTGAATTTTGTAAATGAATTATGTGCCGTCCATATAAATCATGACTTCTTGGAAGTGGCAAGGTGACTGTCCTTTCTGTTTAAATGCACAACTTTGGGCAGTTGGCATTATCTTTCCACACATTCCCTGTTGCTGTCTACACCGGGTGCCTGAATTTTTAAAACAAGAGCAACAGGTGCCTACCTAAGAGGGAAACAAACAAATCTCTAAAGGACACGTTTTCTCTGTCTTCAAAAAACTCAGCAAATGTGTGTTCAAGCAACCCTCACCCCACTTTAGGCTGCATGTTGATGTTCAGCCTATTTTTGTCTCACAAAGTTGGTGTATTCCAGGGATATGGAATGAACTGGTTTGATCACTTTAAAGTAATGGATGGGTTGCAGCTGTTTCCTGAGAGCTAAAAGCATTATTTTGTGAGATTAGAAGACTGCAACTTTACCCTCGTGCACCAACACATAGAGTGATCTTTCTGCCTTCTGCATCAATGGAGAAAATAGCAGCACCAAATAGAAATCCTGTAAAAGATATGGGGATGTCTCATCAAAATATGAAACTGTTACACTCCAGTTTAATATACCTTTGTCACTGGTACACTCCTAGACATTGCTGTTGCTTACTTGTCTATTGATCATGTTGGCAATGAATGCACCGTTCTTACTTTTTCATTTTTATTCTTCTTTTCATGTCTCTTTCACTTTCCTTACAGTCTGCTTTTTCAGTCTGCAGCAGGAAGAAGTGATTTTATAATGAGCCAAGACCATTGGCTCACCCAGCTCCACATTCTTGCACACGTATGCAGACACATGCAACACAGCCTGGCACTAGCTACAAACAGTGGCATTTCAGGAGAATGCTTGCAGGGGAGATTACCTTTGAGTAATATATGGACCTAGTCCCTGTATTTAACATAGGAACACACTTGTTTAACACTCTGTACATGTATGTACACCAAGGTCAAGAAGCCTTTCCCTCCATTCAGAACTGTAACATCTAGAGACCAAAGGAAAGGATCTGGCACAGGGCCAGATTAGGATTTGTGTGCTGTTTTTATTCTGCTTTCCCCTCCAAGATGAAGTATGCATAGGTTAAAGTGGGCATTCTGCTAGTGTAGCAGTGATGTATACCTGCCCCTAGTATAACGAGGATATAGGATTGCTCTGCCCGATAACAATTCAATTTTATGAACTAAAAAAAAAAAGTTAAAGTATTTTCTTGCCTCCTCTGCTAATAAAAAGCTAACGACCCTTTAACATATCTCCTCTGACAAGTATAGTGGGTGCCTATTATTGTATGTTTCCTGGTGATTTATCAAATTTACTCTTTACAAGGCCATTCGTAGTCTAGTAAATTCATCCCAGAAGAAATATAGTCCTTTCTCCTAGCTTGCCTCTTCCGATGTTCAGTTTTTCATCACAGGGCTTTTAATTATTGGGTTGTACAGACCTTTAAAGGTTGCTTCTCTCTCCCACCAAAGTAATTCTTCTCCAAGTAATTGCATAGATTTTGTCTGAGCAAAGATAACCAGCAAGAATGCACGCACAGGCTTGGAAAGAAATCTTTGCTTGTGGATGTGTTAAATAGATGTAATATTTCTATTAAGGTAATGGGTGCTACAGTAGATATAACTTTTAAAAGACATTAATTAGTGATCTTATTGGATTGTTGTGTGGTGTTCTTCTTTCTTGTTGCTTGCATTTTTAATTACATTTCAAAATAAAACTCCGTGTCCAGAAGCTTAATAGATGGAACTAATTCACATAGAAATCATTGTGTTTTTTTCTGCCTTAGGACACACTGAAGTACAATACAATAAAAAATATACATCTCTGTATGCAGTCATAAAAATAGAGACCTTTGTATATACAATGTTAATGACAAATACAATATGCTTTTTTCAACGCAATTTTAAAACTTCTAACATTATATTATGCTTCTAAACTACATTGCATGTGTAAATTAAATTATGCTATTCTCCATAGTCACTATCAGTCAGTAGAGTATTTATACATGGTAGTTGTTTTTTTCTTTTACAACAGCTCTTGCAAAGTACCATACAGTACACCCCATTCATCAAAGGCACCAGATACTGTATGGTTCATTGATGCTAATTTTCATGGTGTAGAGGATCATGTTCAGTAACGAGTCTGGTGCAGGACTCCTCTATTCTAGAGTTCTCCATTCACCTTTTTCTAGGATCTTGCCACCTAGTGATGCACTGCAAATATATACCGTATTTTTCCGTGTATAAGGCTAGGTGATTGGCTGCCGTAGTGGCAACTGGGCAGTCGATTTGCAGCTGAAGGGGGTGATCGGGCAGTCAAGTCCCCCCCCCCCGCAAAAGCTCAACAACTCAGGGCAATATCACTCCCCCAAAAGCTCAACAAGTCTGGGGGCAATCCTCCCCCCCAAAAAGCTCAAGAACTCTGGGCAATCCTCCCCCCAAAAAGTTTAACAACCGTTGGCAATCTCCCCCCATTTTCTTAATTTTAAGTCCCCAAATATAGGGGGTGTCTTATACACGGGGGCATGTTATACACAAAAAAATATGGTAAGCAGCAGCCAGTAGCGTGGGACATTTTCTGACTAAAGAAAATCAGCAGTGGTGAATGCACTACGTGCAGTGGCAATTTTCTTCATGCAATGGCCATATCATAACATATTTAGGCTACATATCTTCATAGTTTCCCATAAAGAGACTGGTACTTTGCAACTCATTTGTATCACTTCTTCTGTGATCACATTTAATTGTCACATAATAGAGATAACCAAGCACATAACATTTCAGATTTACTCTTATCAAACAAAGCGGTAGTAGTATGATCATCCAGTTCAAGTGTGCAAAAAGATGATAATATTACATCCCTCTGCATGGCAAATTCTTCCAAGGGAGGGCTTGTTAGCTTTCCTCATACACTGTGTAAAAGAATCAGTTCAAATAATGACTGGCAGTGATGTGTAGAGCTCGTAAATTGAGTTATTTCTCTCTTTTTTACATGATTTCTGTAAAACCTTGTTTATCCACAAGGTCACCAGGTGGGCGCTAATATAATGGGTCACACTACCTATAACAAATATCCTTCTTCAGCAGTTTCATATTTTCTTTCGCTCATGTTTCCTCCATGCACTAGTCTTGCTCAATTCTTGGTGCAGTGAAATGAAGCCTGTAACCCCCCTGATGTTGGACTCTATCCCTCATCAGCCCCATCCCATATCATATGCATGTGAACAAAAATGAGAGAGTGGTAGAGGAACGATTCAGGGTCCAACAAAGAATTTGTCACAGTTGGAAAACACATAGGGCAGGATTCAACTAATGAGCCTTGCCAGCGGAAGCTCATGCAAGGACTTCTGCTAGCACAGTGTGAAGTATGGTGTGAACTTCCACCTAGGAGACAAATTGAAACCATGGCACTAACATCTCTCTCTCTCTCTCTCTCTCTCTCTCTCTCTCTCTCTCTCTCTCTCTCTCTGGATTCATTGGTTGCTGAATTTGTAAAGTAACTTTGTACATAGTCATATAAATCCTATCATACACTGAATGCATGCAAGGGAAGGGGAGATCTTGGGGTTGGACCAGCCAATCCAGTTTCATCAGGTATCCACACAACAAAATGTAGGTACCATTTTTATACTCACTGGCTTGTTGGTGGACAACCTGTTTGTCCCAAATCTTGAAGGCATTTCACACACGTAAGAATATTAGGCAATATAATGAACATCTATAGCTGAGCTTCATGCCCAATGAAAAGTACTGAATCCTGTGGGTTTGGTGGAAGGGTCAGAGCAGATGTTCAAGAAGATGAAAAAGGTTTTGGGGGTTTTACATTCTGAATGTATTGTTATTAGCATTTCAAAGCCCAGATGCCTTGTTCTCTTTCCCTATGCATTCACTAAATTGCTCATGAAGTAAGGTACTAGCTGGGGTGAATAAAGGGAGCAACAATAAAGCATAAGTGTGTGCAAATGTTAATGGAATTCGTGGAGAAAATGGTTTTTAAAACCCCCCCCCATTATATTTCTGCTTTCTGTAATACCATAATGGGGTTGGTTTCTGATTAAAATAGGCAAGGGACTAGTCTGAGATGATAGATTGCATTGATGTGATGACTGCATAGTCCCAGTGCATGGAAATTGTCTTTAAGTAAGTTTTAATTTGCTAAGCCCTATCAAAAGGCCACTGGCATTATTGGAAATCTGTACTCTGATTGTTGTTGGCTTCGAATTTAAGTCCATATTGTCAGCACCTCTGTGTAACTCAGTGGCATCAAATTTATAATAATACCAGAGTGGCTTATGCTCCATTCAGCCTTCCTGTTATGTTCACAAAATAATTTTTCAAAGAGCAGCTTGATGCATTAAAAGTGATGACTATTTTTCATTGCTTGCTTTGGAAAAAGAAGAAGAAGAATACTCTTTTTCTTCCCCTCACAGACATGCACATCCAGCAGGACATTTTAAAAATGGAAAAGAACCACATTGATGTCTTTCTAAGGCGGTGCCAAATTAATGATTGATGTTTGCCATTTATAGATTTTGCAAGATCGTTGGGAGTATTAGCAGTAGAAAATGCCCTAATCATAACAGCTGCAAATTAGACAAAAAATATTGCAACAAAAATTGGACAGTGTTTGATTCCTGCCCTCCTGCTCACATTTTGCCCTTCAAAGGAATTTGCCTCTGGGGAGCTGACAAATAATGATAAATTATCCCTCTGGAGCTTTCTTCCTGACTGAACTGCTGAAGTGACTAAATTAACTATATAAACTAACATTCAGCTTTGGACACTCAAATCATGTGCATTACTCTTCTCTTTTTAATAAGGTAGCAATATCTGCCGTGTTGAACTGCTCTTGTTAGTGCAAACATTAGTAATTTGGGGAGGTTTAGTTAAGATTAATCAGATATCACTTTATATCTGTGTTGCTGTTTGTTTTACGTTTGCCAGTTTGATGGGTATTATTATTATTTATTGAATTCATTTATATACTGCCCTATAGCCGGGGGTACCTAAAACCAAAGATGCCCCCCCTTTCCCCATCCAGTTCTTTACCCTCTATTGTGATGGAAATGTTAGTTGGTTAAAAATAGACCATTTTGAAAAATGTCAGTCTACAGCTGCCAGAAATATTAAGGCAATCTCTCCCACTGGCTATCAATGTATACATCCTCCACCCCACCCCACAAGAGCAGAAAAAGAAAACCAGTGTGTACTAGTTACCAGACCATTGTATGGTTCCATGCTCCTGTTAAGCAATGGGTCACCATGTTCTACACCAAGGAAGTATTTAGGGACAGTCCCACCCAAAATATATTTCAGTGGTCTATATGTGAGACAACAAAGACATGAAGTGTAGTTGTTAGTCCCACAGCAGACTGTAGGAAGGCACATTTCTTAGTAGATTGCCAAAAGTGCTCTTGGCCACTGCAAAAATACAGCACAGTAATGGATCCAGGAAGATGCCGGAGCTGATATGAACCAGTTAATGCCAAATCACAACCACAGCCATTCTCAGACCTAACGAAACACTAGAACTTGCCAATCATCTTCTGTCTAACTTCTCATTCAGCCATGTGGCTCCTATGCAATGA
Organism: Lacerta agilis; assembly: GCF_009819535.1. Taxonomy (NCBI): domain Eukaryota; kingdom Metazoa; phylum Chordata; class Lepidosauria; order Squamata; family Lacertidae; genus Lacerta; species Lacerta agilis. The sequence goes on from NC_046313.1 coordinate 88,587,314, forward strand.
TTCTTCACAACATCATAACATTCTGAAACGTTGCTTGACTTGCTATCTTTGACAATGAATCCAAACAGAATTTGGAAAGAATGAGATGATAAAGTGCCTAAACAATTTATAAGTTAACTTATACAAAATAGCATGCCTAAATCCCATCTGTGGGTGAGGATGTCTGCATATTTTTTGATGGAGATTGATTTGCATGGTGATACCCAACCCCTCCCATGGTGAAAGAAAGACTCAGGACACAATAAGTAAGGTTAATGGGCATAGAAAGGCCACAACTTTATTGGTTTTGGATGTTGAGCGGTATTGGCCCAGGCATTGGATCTAACCGACTATATCTGACTCACTCCAGCCCATTGTGCTGGGAGTCCGGGGAGCCCTGTTGCTGCACATCAACTAGGAACTTGCCCTGGGGCCACTGATGGGGGTGTGCCTTAGGCCCTCACCTTCCACGGCTTCGGACAGGGCATGCCCCCCAGACTCCTTTAACGGAATACCCTTCAGCATTTCGGGGGAGGTGATGGCCCAGCCTTCCCCCCACCTTCAGCCTTCCAGAGATAATCCAATGCCTAACCGCCAAAACCAAGTTGTGACGAATTGCTACGAGGTAGGCGAAAACCACCAGGCCATAGCAAATTTGCCAAGTGGGAAAATTCCTACCAGGCCCCTCAATGGCGACCAACCGAGGTCCATAGCACCGCACCCAAGGCTCAACCAATGGCTCAGGGGATGGCAGCCACCCCCCAAGCATGTGAAAGGGCTCGTGGCGCCTGCAAACCCCCCCCCTCCTAGCTATGGACAGAAGGGGCTTACTGAGCCATTTTAACTTTCTGCAGTGTTGTATTGTATGATTATTAGAATGCTTGAATTAGGGTTTTTTAAATTAATGTTTTACTTCATATTATACCGAATTCTTCTTTTAAATTAACCCTGTCCTTGGACCCTGTAGCAAAGAGCAGATTAGAAATCTCAGTACTAAATAAATGTGCAATATGAGGGAAATGGATGGCCCAGATGATAAAGATCAATGAACTTATGGTAAGATTCAGTATCACATCAACTCTGCAAACAAATAATTTATTTTAAATGATTATAATGAATATTGTATCAAGCATACGTCAAAGGATTGTTGTATGAGCAAGAGAGAAACTTTAACCAATAGAAGTTTATTTTCGGAGAATCGATAGGAAATTACAATTCAAATTGCAATTCAAATTGCAATTCTCAGAAGCAAGACCAACTGAGCTCAATAGCACTTACTCCCATGTAAGTGTGTATAGAATTGCCACTATAGTAACAGAATAACGTTGCTAATTTTTATCCTTTCCATCTCCATCCCTTATTCTTGCTCCTTTTTTATTGGGCAAGAAATCCCTACATTGCTATCAAATCTCTGTGCAAAACCCAAAAATGCTTGTCTTTGTTACAACAAGCCATTACCTGGCAAGGTTACTCACTAGATGCAACTGAAAAGATGTATGGAAATAAGTACATAAAAGAGTCATAAATCTTTCATTGACCACATATTATATTAATGCATTTTTCATTTGAAGGAACTAAAGAAGACGGCTCAGCGGTGTAATTGTTGGCCCTCCCAAAGATAATAGCTTCAGAAAGCTCAGTTTTATTGGTTGTCACAAAGTTTATCTCAAAGGTAGGCAGGATTAATGTGTTCCAAGGGAGAAGATAATTTGTGGGTTCTTGTCTTATTTTGTTCATGTGCAGCCACTAGTGGTCTAGAATGGAGATGCATTATAGAAAGAACAATCAGCAAGTTTACTGGGGCCTGGAGGAACAGGGCCGTCTTTACCGTGTGTGTGTGTGTGTGTGTGTGTGTGTGTATGTGTATGTGCAAGGAGTGCAGGGCACCCAGGCGCCAAATTCTGGGGGGCGCCAGATGCCCGTTGCAGGCAGGCAGGTAGTGCGAGATCAATTGTGTCAAAGGTGCTGCTGACCCCGAGTGAAACAATGCAAATTCGTTTAGAGAAATCGTTTTTTAAAAAATGTTCATTTTCGCTAATTGTCGGCATTTTCTTTGACTAACTACATAGTACTTAGGGCTCTACAACACATGCATTTCAGCACGCGATTTTAGTTTTCCATTTCTGCAAAAACGCGCCTAGAGCACACACTGTGAATTCCGCAAGCTGCATTTTTTCTTCATTTTATGACTAATGCTAAGTGAGAAACACATTTTGGAGTAATTAGAAATAGATTCCAAAATAGATTTTAACAAGACCGTGTGTGTTGTAGCAGTAATTTAGAAAAAAAGTGCTCTCTGGAAAGTCTCGCTCACCAAAGCTGGGAGGAGGGGGAGTGACAGGAAAGAGGGAGAGACAGACAGAAAGAGAATGAGCCTATCTAGTGACGGGAGCGTGCAAAGGCTCTGGAAACTTCCCAAGAAGAACTTATATATCTGCGCTCACAAGGGCCCTCCCAGCTCTCTATAAATAAGGTTGCTCCCACAATGAAAGGCTGCCCGAGATGGCTCTCCCTCACATGTACCTCCTGCCTTGCGAGTCATCTTCAGGAAAAGAAAAGACTAAGGAGGTAACCCTACCCAAATTTGGAGTGGAGTCCCTAAGGTGGTTGGATGGCATATTGTCTGCCTCATTCTGGCAACTCCTGCAGCCAAGCTGGTGCCAAACTTACTGCTCTGTTTTCCTTTCGACCACATCAGCAAGGCTGAGAGGGGAGTCTTGTCATCTGGGCAGCCCATGGCCTTCATATACACTGCCCAGGCTTGTGCCCTGGAGAGGTCACTTTGGTGCCACTAACAGAGCAAAAACAACACAGGAGGCAGCAGTTACAAGTTACCAGTTTCTAGAGCCAAAGCACACTTGTCATTGTCTTTTGAGACAGACAGCTGCCAACAACTTGCAGATTTCTTGAACACTGCAGAATCTAACCTATGCTATCAAGTATGTTCTTGGGTGGGGAGAAACTGACTTCTGAGAAATCAATAAAGGTATCAGCCTTTGAAGGAGCTGGTAATGCTCCTTTGGTAAATGGAACCAAACCTTTACACATGTGTGGACTGATGGTGGTGAAAAAAGCATGGCAGTGAAAGCGTCCTCGTTGGCTTATACATACACTTACTTCCAAGAAAGTGTGCAATAGGATTGCAGCAAGGTTCACAGACATTAAAATACTGCCTATTTTAATGCTCTCTGTTGTGTTTGCTATCCTGTGTCAGACTTTGCCAACCTAATGCCCTCCAGATGTTTTGGATGGCTCCCATCAGCCCCAGCCATGCTGTCCGAAGGGTTGCCAGTCTCAGTATTAAGATACCTTACAGTAGTTGTGCTCCATAGACTTGTTAAGTTGACGGAATGCACTGCAGGAACCACCCATCTTTATACTGAGGCCTGCTCCTGGTATGTGGATCTTGCCTCTCCCTGCTTGCTATCGTGCCCACTCACTGCTGCTGAGTGTTTCTCTTTCCCCAGCTGGTTAATATATATATGAGAGTACATTTCACCACTACTGTGCCAGATACCTGGCAGTCGGTTGCTGTCTTCCAGCCAAAGGAAGAGGAGAAGGCAGAAAGCAGACGAGGAAGTTGGGAAGAGTAACAGCGACATATAGGCAGCTGATTCTCTGGTATGCTAGAGATGGATGTTAATACAAAAAGAGAGCGGGTGGCATATTCACAGCCCCATGAGCTCCTTCTACTATATTATGTCTATCTTCAGTCTTAATTATTCAGTAGCAGATGGATTCTTCTGGGTCAGTTCCCACAGGATTAAAGAGTTTGCTGCTGACATATGGTTTTTATAAAGTAGATAACCATTGATGCTTTCCTAATTCTAAAAGGGTGTGTGTGTGTGTGTGTGTGTGTGTGTGTGTGTGTGTGACTTTCCAGCTCTTTGAAAAGGTTTGAAGAATTATTGCGTCAAAGCTGGCATTTTATTTTTCTTTATGATATAACTACATTCCACAATGAGCTTTCCTTTGCATTAGCCTGCTCCCAGGTTCTGCCATCCAAAACCTCTGGAGAAAATATATATTGTTGGGGGGGGGGGCCCTGTCCTGCGGCATTGCTCCATGGCATTGCAACCTTCTCCTGCTCTGCTGAACTACCTCAGGGTTCCATGGATATGGAAGTTCGCAACCAGACAGGCCCCGACACAATCCTGACAGGTCTACCCCAGTCAACTCTTGACTATATGTCTGCTTTTCTTAGTCTAAATCCAAGGCTCTGAGGGGAGAAACAAACATGTAGGTGCTTGTAGGGAATTATGTGGGCCTTCCTTGGAATTAATGGCCCCACATTTCTTTCTCCAGATGAACTTTATAGGAGGAAACATTACACAGAATATAGTCAAGAGAAATTGAAGAAGTTGGAAGAAAGCTACAGCCATGACTGAAGACTGACTAGACACATCTAGCTGTGTTGATTCCATCTCTACAATACAATGTGCAGCCTTCCTTTAGCTTTGGCTTCCTTGAAATGATGGCCACTGGAGGTTTCTGGTATTTTCTGTGATTTAGGGTTTTATTCACACACACAGGCTGAGCCTAAGATAGAAGGTTTGCAGCATTAATGCTTCCACAGATTCTGCTCCCCGGTTCGGTTTCTAGATGGGCTTCCCAATGTGTCAGCACTGGCTCCAGCACAGAGAGCAAGCTGGGCCTCTCCGTCGCTTGTCAGCTCCGGTCTCAGTATGGACTGTCCAAAGAGCAGCCTGTGTGGTTGGGCAATGCTGCAGAGCCACTTTTCTGACACAGGATTGCTGCTGCTTATTTTGACAAGGCAACAATGAGCACTGGGCTGGGAAGGGACACTTGTGGCGTCAGTGCTGTCCTTCCCACAGAGTTCTCATTCATTCCCAACTCCACCACTACTCTGGCTTAACCCTACACTGTCCAGGTATGAAGCAGTGGTGCTGCTGTCAGGAGAGCATCAGCACCCGGCCACACCGTTCCTAGGCTGTTCTTTGTTCTCTGTCAGGCACAGTTTGATGACACCAAAAAGCTTGCCCCCATTCTGCTCATCTTTCAGAAGGGTTCCCAGCTATTTGCTTCTGACATAATATATTGCCTTAGCTGACATTACGGAACTTATTTAACAGGCCTGACTAGGCTATTTACTTAACAGAGAAACTGGGATGACCATTTTAACAGTCTATCTCTGCCCCCCCCAATCCAATCTTACAGCTTTAAAATCACAAGATTGGCAGGGTCCTCAAAATCCATTTATTCTAACTCTAAACTAATTCTACTATGCACCTGCTACTTCCTGCATGTGGGTCCTGAAAGCTTGCGTGCTTAGTATCCTATAGGTTAGAACCATTCAATAAAAGAGTTTATATACCTCATAATGAATCATCAGAATATCCCAACCAATCCCTACTTGATTTTAAAACAACATACTTTTTACTTGTAGATCTCTAATCAATGATGCTGTCTAAAATTTCAGTTTGGGAAAAAGAGTTCTATCGGAATATGCACATGTGGAATTTTCAAATTCATATCTAAGATGAATTCATCTAAGATGAATCATTTGGTATGGAACATTGAGGTTATGTGGTAGATGTAGGTTTGTAATTAAATGAGTGGTGTGTCAGAGTGCATAAAGGCATGGTCAAATCAGCCTTAAACCTGTGGATTCAGTAATGATTGCCATGAATCTGAAATTTAAAGTTTTAAACATCACAAGGATGTCAAGTTTACAAAGGCCCAACTACAGGGCTAGGTCATGCTACTTAGTCTTGTTTTGTTTTGTTTTAGCCTTGAGATCGTCTTTGAAGTTGAAAACTAGAGGACAAATGGCTGATTTGTAGCATGAGCCAGACTGCAGAAAGCTTTCTATGCTCAAATAAAAATCACTGGTTCGCTTCCTCAGTGACTGAAGTTGCCAGGAACACTTTGTTTTATATTCCCTCTCTCTGCACCCACCCAGATTTCCAAAACATGCCAGAGACATTTCTCCTACCTCCCCAATCCCTTTGTGCTAACACTGTTATTCATACGTTTTTCAGCTTTCTCATTTTCTACCACTCGTATGAAGTTTCAGACCCGGTCTCTGGCAATACAATCACCATAGTTATGTTTTGTCACCTGTCGTTGCAATATTTTATAACTGTTACGATATATTCGGTCTCTGCCTTGCCTGCCGATCTCTTGATTAACATGAGGGGTTGGAATTTGTATCTGTAACAATAACACTTTGCGGCAAGAAAAAACATCAAGACCTAAGTTTTTAATATATGGAAATAAAGACGCAACTTTTCTGTGCAAATATAAGTTGCTTTAAGAAAATATGTTAGTGAACAGATGGCCGCCAACTCCCATCCATATTCATGAGTGCATTTATTTCATTATGCCTTCCCCTGGGAAAATGCCATGCTTCAGCTTTTATAAGTTTGTATGGCCATCAAATTGAGCAGTCAAAAGCCCTCTGTCAAAAGCTGTGCTGCCGTAGAATTGGAGGAAAGTATGTGAAAAGCCTTTTCCACTTTTTGTCTTGACTTTTATCGCCTCAACACCTGTTATTTTCAGATCTCAGAGATTTTTATCAGGCATAATAAATGCTGCATTTTGATAGATAAGCAGACATTTTCATTTAAATGGTGCTGCTCTACCTCACATTCATGCGATTCTTCTAATTAAGCATTAACAATTTCGGGACCCACATAGTTTGTCTGCATAATATGATCCCCAAACCATCTGATGCTGCTATCCAAAACTGCCAAATGCGTATTTTGCAGAGGGAGGACATTTCTGGGCACAGCTCCACAAACGCAAGTATGATGCCCACCATAGATTCATAGTTGTTCTTTGCTTTCAGAGAGAAAGTGAGAAACCACTTTTGAGGTGCAAAATGTAAACCGTAAATAAAACAGATCAAGCTAAGTATAAAGATTCAAAGCAAATAACTACAAACCAAATTGATTGCAACTTTCCTTGACAGAAAAAGAAAATGCACACCTAGATGAGCAAGGATAATGACATTTTTAATATCCAGCAAATAGGTCTGTGAACATGATTTATAAGATGCAGTGGAGTGGATTACATGCTGGATCCAGACTGTGACTTTGACTGTGACTGCTCCCGCTTATTCTTCCTTCTTGCGCCCACCTAATATTTGGAATATTTGCTTTCTTCCTTATTGTGCCCCCTGGAATATTGGGAATACTTGCTTCCTCTAGCAAACAAAAAGGGGTGTCCCATTTGTAGAAGGGACACTCTGAATCTAACCCACTATGTTTTTGGATATATGAAGATGGTCCTCAATGCAGGAGAAACACTATTTTCCTTTGATTGCTTGGGTCAGTGCTGTGCAAACACATACACATCCCTGCCTCTGCCACCCATGCTATCTCACCCCAGTTAACCATTTCCATAAACAGGAGGGGCTTTCAGTGAAACATATATATTATGGTTGCCAGATGTCTCTTTTCTAAAAGACTGCCCTTATTCCAAACAATGTTAGTCCCATAGGCTATAATTGAATATAATGGCAGCCAAGGCATCACAGAACAAAGACTGCAGCTCCATGGTGTCTTTTAATTATGAACTCTCAATCTGGTAACCTTAATTTACACACACAACTGTGTGCTAGACTACAGGCATATTATATGCACCACCGCATCCCATTGAAATACAAAATATCTAGCAAGATTTATTTTTCACCTTCTTTTTCTAAAGGTTTGCAGTTTAATACTGCAAATTTGGATCCTGCAGTCATTTCTCAGTGTATCTGTGGAGGTAGTAACTGCTTCTTGCACGAGTAGCAGTGACAAAGTTGAGCTTGTTGTTGTGACTTGAGAGGTACTGGGGGGAAATTATACAGGGGCTAGAAGGATAATGGATTTCTACTGATTACAGTCACCTATATGATCTCAATAAGATCTTTTACACATTATGGCTGTTATCCAGGAGCTCATGCATGCACTGAGGAATTTGCCATTTTCTTCTATAGGTGAGGAATTTTTATCCATGTACTGGAGGAAATCCATATGCGCATGTGGGTCTGTAGGTCATTGTACCTACCCTGTTTAGTTTGCATCCCTGCAAGAAAAATGCAAAGGGAATAGTATGCAACAAACAAAAAATAGTAAAAAAGAATAGGATAAAAATATTTTTAAACCCCTGTTTTAATATTTTAAAAGCCAATTAAGGACATGTAAACATATTATCAAGCAATCCCATAATGTCCCAGCTAATAATTTCAGGAAAAGCATCTTTCACCCACCAAAGAGCTGGGTGAACAGAAATGTTTCTAAATTCCTCCTAAGAGTTAATAAGGAGGGAGATAGACACACTTCAAGAGAAAGTGCATTCCATAAATCAAGAGCCACCACCAAAAAGGCTCTGTCATAGGTCAATGTCACAGGTCCTCCCCTGCTGGCCAGAGGGCCCGAGATAGTTGATTTTGGGAGACCCACTCTTTAGCTACTTGGGTTATCTTTCATTTAGGGCCTTGTATCCATCTATTGATATAATATCTTGTGATCAGCCCAGCAACACGTCAGCAGACAACTCAGTGCTTTCAGTACCAGTGACACAAAATCCCATTGGACTGCTTCAGTTTTTACAGCACAGGGTGAGATTTCATGGTACTAAGTATTTTTCAGTCCTCACAGGCAAGCACGTACCCGGTATTCTGTCTTGGCCAAACTCCCCTAAAGAGGTAGGAAACCAATGGAATTAAACATCCTCTTTTAAATTAAACCAGCTTCCAAAGCTTAGAGAGATATGGACAGGAAAGCAGGATGACATTAAGAAGTTTTCTGCTGAAAGGCTAATCTGACATGAACTGGATAAAACACTGAAATGTTCTTTTGGAGAGCTTTACTTAAACAGAATCTAATCACAGCCAACATAATGTTACAATTAAAGCTGTCAGCTGTCTGAACAGAGACTAAATTTTGCCCTTGGCAGTGAGCACTTGAGGTGAAAAGGTGTTTTATTATTCTATCCTGTTTTCTTCTTTAAATAAAATATAACAAAATACGGTTAATGTCCCACCATTTGGCTTAATTGACAAAAGAGTGCTTTTTAATTAAATAAAATGTTCGCAGCTATAGTGCTTTTAAAAAAAGAACTGTTAGATGAATGAGCTATTCCCAAAGGGTGCTCAAAGGTTCATTTAATTTTAAAATGATTGTAGACGGAAATAACTTAAAAGGGAGAGTGGTACATTTAATCAAAGAAGGTAGCTGCTAATATAAAAACAAATTGTTTGACCATGGAGAATGTAAAAGCTGGAGAATCTTGCAAAACCAGCAGGGAAAATACCTTGAATATAGGTCTGCCCTCCTCACTGTGGGTTGAGTATTAATATTATTGAGGATACAGCAGAGGGAGTTGCCTACTGACACAGTGGAATGAATTCAAAGAGCTCTGGGAACAGATAGGAAACACATCCCAATGGGCATTGAGCAGCTGTTGGCTCCCCCTCTCCCCAAGCTGCATCTTCTGTAGAGATGCTAGTGATGCTTGCTGGGTTCAGCCCTTGATATACTGGGGTGTGAGCAAAAATGCTTACCTCTAAGAAGTGGCCATTGTAGGAATCCTGAATTCTTCTTCAGCTCATATTAAAATCTGAGCCAAGAAAGAATTCCCGCATACCAGACAGGACACAGCTAGACTGGTAAAGAAAAAGCGTTTTATATGCGCTGTATATGTGATATAACACTGTGACATCAGATGAGGCTGTAGAGTCCTGTCTTCCCCTACAGGATTTCCCTGTATGATTTTACGTGTTTAAGTGAATCGCTTATTTGACATATCTAGATCCAGCTTGGGGCAGCTGATCTCTCCTTCCTCTCTCAGGTGCACTGGTAAAGCACCAGGAAAAAAAGGTCCCTGTGAAGTTTTCTCAAGGTCGATTTCAGGAATGATAGCGAGTAACTCTCAAAGTTTGATTAGCTTCAAAATATTTCTGATTGAGGGCAGAGGAATAGCTTGGAAATGTTTCGGGAGACTATTCCTTCCTAGTCTATATAGGGTGTTTTGTTCTTGTTTGTAACGTCGATGATAGGATTTCCACATTAAATTATACAAAGGCCATGATCCAACTAAAATTAAGCCCTTTTAAGTCAGTTGGAGAGTTAAATTTGGGCTGGTTTTAATGGGAGGGATCTAAGTGCTTAACACTTGCAATGGGACTGAAAAGAGGTTACATTTTGGTAGATTTGTGCCCCCCGGTTTCTAAATGTGTGCATCTTTTACTTTTCATTCACTTGCCCTTTGATCTCTGCTCAAAAGCGGGCTTATTTTCATGTCAGTATAAAACTGAAGCTTAACATATGATATTCTTCCTCATTCACCATTGCTTGAGAGCTTTTTCTGCACATTACGCTTCATGAAATGGTTGAATAAGGTGGTAAAATTCTGGACTGTATTTCTTTGGAGAGGAAGTGAGAGGGATTGCCTTCATGCCCTGCCTGTGGGCTACCCTAATGCATCTGGCTGGCTCCACCTACATTCTCATTCCACAAAATGCGTAGAACAACTCTTTATTTACTTATTTCATTTCCCCCCTGCTCCGGTAGCATCCTGTGCAGTAGAACACAGCCATGGAGATGCCCCCTGATACTGTGCCAGATTTACGTATTAGCTAAACAAGCTATAGCTTAGGGACCCGCTCTCTTGGGGGCCCCAAAAAAAATTAAAGAAAAGAAACTGGATGTACATTTCCAAAATATAAGATAAAAAAACAAATAAAATAAAACCTACATACAGCAACAATGTTTTGTGTTGTGTAGGCTCCTATGATGGAAGTAATGGGCCCTGCCTGCTAGCCTGCTCCCTAAAATATCACTGGTATGCTCATTTCTATACACAGTGGTACCTTGGTTCTCAAACTTTATCCGTTCTGAAAGTCTGTTCCAAAACCAAAGTGTTCCAAAACCAAGGCACCTTCCCATAGAAAGTAATGCAAAACAGATTAATCCGTTCCAGACTTTTAAAAACAATCCTTAAAACATTGTGTTTCACTATTAATAAACATTTTTTCTTAATTGTATTTCAGTTCAACAATTACTTTGATAAAATACATATTATGTTATGTGCACAGGCAATGACCTGCCCCACTCCAACTGTGTTCAGGTAAGCTGCAGCAATGCTAGAGTCAGTGGGTGGCTCTGTCCTGCTTTTTAGCCAAAAAGGCTCCCAGAGCAGGCTTACAGATTAAACCCACACACCAATACAGTCCCAGTTCTCAGGTTTACAATCTGAAAGTAAAAGAGATGGAAAGGTAGAAAAGCAGAACTCACATTTCCTATAAAAATGCACCTCAACATTTTAAAGAAATATACACCATCATATACCATGAATCACAAACTGTCGGGATATTATTCTAATATTATTATAATGATATTGGCCAACTCCTGCTCTTTCTGCACTCTGCATGGACCATATAAATCCAGTTACAGGTGGGTAGCCGTGTTGGTCTGCCATAGTCAAAACAAAATCAAAAATTCTTTCCAGTAGCACCTTAGAGACCAATCTTAGGTTCCCCCCCCCCCATGGCTGTCTATGTATTGTGACCTCTTTAATGAGACTTTGATTTTCCAGACATTTTGGAATGATTGATTAATACTGAATTCACAAAATATTTAATTACTAAGCTCAAATCCACTTAAACCTTCCTGGCACACATGCACACACCTCTTTAGAAAGATAATAAATGAGCTGGGAGTGAAGATTTAGCCCTCATAAATCAAAATATAGCAGTACAGTTGTTACTCTGCACAGATCAATAAACTGCCTTTTGAAAGTTAAAAGCACTGGAAGAGTCATAAAATGGAGCTGCCAGACCACAAAAAAACCTGATGGTATTTATGTATTTCTCACCAGGAAAACTTTTAACACAAATGAGTCATAGTATTTATAATTGCAAAGTTAAGGTGCTATTTGTATGCCTTGCATCCAGAGGTTCTGTTAAATTATACTAATATCTCCAAACAACATGTTAACAGATATCTGGACAAGTGAATTTCATTCTCGATACATCACATTTTGGAAGTTTCATGAACAGCCGAATGCCGTGTAGTATCTTAAAAGACTAACAAATTTATTGTGGCATAAACTTTTGTGGGCAGGAACCAATTTCATCAAATGTTCTGGTGCGATAAGCTTTCTTTGTCTGAAGCCTGTCTCATCGTGAAATTCTTAGTCTTTGGCAGGTTTCTTGTTTTTATTCACAGCGGACTGTTACACATGTCTACTCAGAAGTAAGTCCCATGAAGCTCAATGGGACTTGCTCCCATGTAAATGTGTGTATTGGATTGCAGCCTTATAGTGCAATCCTACCCCATGAAGTAAGGGTGGTGAGTTCATTAAAAGTGAGCAAAAGGGCAACTTCTGCCAGAGCTTGCACGCTCTGCCAGAAACCTGTATCCTGCCTTATATGTGAGAGTTCACAATACCAATATGTCGGTAAACTTTTCACCCTGAACTTCCCATCACTGTTCATGATTTCTGAGATTAAGCTCGTAATTCTGCTGTTCAGCTCGGTTTTTATATTGTATATTTGACCTGCCTGTGCACTCTTGTTACATTTAGGTGATGATTTCTTACCCTGTATCCTGCACTAGCACTGCACAACAAACTTACAGAATATTAGATAGATAGATAGATAGATAGATATGGATAGATGATAGATAGATGATAGATGATAGATAGATGATAGATAGATGATAGATAGATAGATAGATAGATAGATAGATAGATAGATAGATAGATGATAGGTAGACAAATATAGATATAGATGATAGGTAGACAGATATAGATTCATAGCTGTCAACTTTTCCCTTTTCTTGCGAGGAATCCTATTCGGAATAAGGGAATTTCCCTTAAAAGGGGGGGAAGTTGACAGCTATGTACAGATTCTATCCACTTCTGTCAGCAATCAGCAACGTGAATTACCAAAAGCAGAAAATAAAGGAAGTAAACAAGCTTTGATTGCTAAAAATGTCATGATGGCATGCATCACATCTATTTCCTTTATAACAATGCACACCATTTGCTCCTATTATCCCTCATTAGCCTTTTGGTGATTCGGTCTTATGCTGAATTAGAAAAGTTTTGTATTAGTTTGAATATCTGAAACTTTCTTCAGAAAATATACAGTACTTTTTTTTTTAAAGAAGTGAATGTTTTTCCAAGAAAAGTCAAGGACAATTAAATGCATACTTTTGCCAAAAGTATATATTTTGCATGTTTTGTATTTGTACGTAAAATGTGATATTGGTCAGATGATTCTAATTGTGCCATTATTCTCTTTTCCAGTGCAGCAAGATAAGCTAACAATTATGTCAGATTCACATTAAATGTGACTGAAAAGTTACATAGTGCTAGTCATCGACTGAATTCAGCTCAAGGTAGACATATTTAAATCAATTACTCGTCTACGCTAATTACAAAAGGTCTGCTCTGAGTATGACAAAATTGGATACAACCAAATGAATGGCTAACACTTGCAAACAAGTCACGAAATTAAAAGACGCCTGCTTCTTGGGAGAAAAGCAATGATAATCCTAGGCAGCATCTTAAAAAGCAGAGACATCATCTTGCCGACAAAGGTCCATATAGTTAAAGCTATGGTTTTCCCAGTAGTGATGTATGGAAGTGAGAGCTGGACCATAAAAAGGCTGATTGCTGAAGAATAGATGCTTTTGAATTATGGTGCTGGAGGAGACTCTTGCGAGTCCCATGGACTGCAAGAAGATCTAACCTATCCATTCTGAAGGAAATCAGCCCTGAGTGCTCAGTGGAAGTACAGATCCTGAAGCTGGGGCTCCAATACTTTGGCCACCTCATGAGAAGAGAAGACCCCCTGGAAAAGACCCTGATAGTTGGGAAAGATGGAGGGCACAAGGAGAAGGGGACGACAGAGGACGAGATGGTTGGAAAGTGTTCTCAAAGCTACTAACATAAGTCTGACCAAACTGCAGGAGGCAGTGGAAGATGGGTGTGCCTGGCGTACTCTGGTCCATGGGGTTACGAAGAGTCGGACACGACTAAATGACTAAACAACAACAGTGGTTACTGGTGCCCCTTGGGTTTGGCGCAGTGGAAAGCAGGGAGCCCCACAGTTGATAGAGCCAGAACCCAGAACCGGCAGAGCTACCTAATTCTAGTTATTGTACCAATCCTCTTCCATACTACATTCTACAAGGGCAACATTGAGACTAGGGAGGTGGAATCTGATAGGCAGTGCCACCCCCTGGACAGGTTTTAAGTAAGAAGGCAGGCAGGATGGAACTGGCTGAGGGCAGATTGAGGTTGGTGGGGCAGTGCCCCATTTGCCCTAATGGACCAGTAACCCATGTACAATAATATCCCTTCATAAGGTGAGAAGTAGTTTTGGAAAGTATTAATCACATTTCTTGCTTTCTTTATGACAGAAGGATTTCATGAATTAAAACTGTTTAGAACACTAGTCAGAAACCACAATTGGAGTGGGCAAATGCAGCATATAGAATTGAGGAGACTGCTGTAATTTCCTCTCAAAGACAGATAGAGCATTCAAAAGTACAGTTAAGAGAGTACACTATGCAAATGCAGCATAATGAGGCCATTGTAATAATCTGGCTCTGATTTTTATTTCCTTGGCTGTCATGTATTGTTTATTATTAAACGGGGTCTTGGTTTTGCTAATTGGTTTAACGCAGAGACAGGCCATCCTTGTCATCGTTTCCTTACAAACTGTCCATGTTATGATATCAAGCTTGTTTTTGAATGAAATTATTATGTCAATTCAAAAGCTCTCAGAATGATTTAATTAAAAATGATTTGTTTACTTTTTAGCAGGGAATGTATGGGTCATAAATATGAGATAACCTGCCATCTGCTCATTATGCATTCTTCAGTGATAAATTTGTGTGCCAAAAAAAAGCGCTAATAGAAGCACTATGCATTCCCTATGCATGCTTACTCAGAAGTAAGGCCCTTTACTACTCCCAGGTAAGCATCGAGAGGATTTTTTTTTAGCTTTAGTAGGTTTTGTCACCTTTCTATTTTAAACTTTAAAAAAAATCAAATCAGCAATAACTAAAAAACCAGATTGAAACGCATGTCAGCATTTACCTGTTTGGATAGACTTGAGCAAGCAAAAATGTTTTTAGCAGACGCCAGAAAGAATACAGTAAAGGTGCTTGCCTGATGTCAATAGGCAAGGAGCTCCCAAGTGCAGGTGCTGATTTGATTTATTACAAATGTGGAATGAGCATTATGTGCATGTGTAACAGTGCCAGTTCTACAGATCGAAGCGGTTGAGCAGGTATATATGCGGTAAGACATTCTCACAAGTAAACTGGTCTCAAACTGTTAAGAGCTTTATGTACTAATAGTTACACCTTGAGCTTGTCCCAGTAGCAGATCAATAACTGGTGCAGGTTTCTGAGCAGAGGTGTTATATGCTGACAGGGTCTCACTCCTGTCAGCAATCGTGCTGCAGCATTCTGCATTAACTGTGGCTTCTGGAAGGGAAGTCCCACATAGAGCACATTGCGCCAATCCAGTCTTGAAGTAACCAGTTGCATGGATTACTGTGGCGAAGCATTCCAAGTCCAGGAACAGTCACAGCTGTCCATGCTCTGGTGTTTTCATGTTAGACTGCTGCAAAGCACTAAAAGCTGGCAAAATTCCTCCTCTGGTTGGAAGGACACCACCCCCGTCATGAATATAGAGAAACAATTTGTGCTGCTTTCAGAACGGTGTGGTGATGCTTTGTAATGTCTTCAAGGTGAGATAGGCTTACATAATATTGCATAATATCTTGCCCGGTTGCTGCAGGTATCTCAGCCTCCTGCTGAGTTAGAACATAAGAAGAGGGCTGCTGGATCAGGCAAGTGGCCCATCTACTACAGCATTGTCTTCTCACAGCAGCCAACCAGATGTCTATGGGAAGCCTGCAAGCAGGACATGAGCAGTCTCCCCTCCTGTGGTTCCCAGCAACTGATATTCAGAAGCATTATTGCCTCCAATAGTGAGTATATGAAGTTGCACCTTTCAGGTGGTTTTTCTTTCCTGGAGCCAGAAATGCATCTTGGAGCATGCAGAGAGGATGGCTATGTGACATTTAAAGTGCAGATTATTTATTTATTTATTTGTGGGGGGAAATCAAGGCTTTTTACATTTGAACTTTCTCTGCAGTGCTTATCCATCCAGGGCAAGGAGGCTGACCATGTGAGGGTTTGATTTTTCCTCTTCTCCTTTTGCCCTTTAAATCTCATGCACTTGCCCCAAAGAAAGATGCACAGCTGGAGAACTGCAGCGAGAGCTGAAGGGTGACTAGGGTGAGTGTTTGTTTTCTTTTAAAAGCGAAACTCAACTGAGAGACTTGCAGAGGCTATGTAAGGATTTTGTTTTGTTTCGTTGAGCAAATAAAACCATCCTCCTTGTAAACATTGTCTTGCAAACTGCCCTAGGAATGATTGATAATATATATAAAATTGTTGCTGCTGCTGCTGTTTAGTTGTGTTCGACTCTTCGTGACCCTATGGACCAGAGCACGCCAGACACTCCTGCCTTCCACTGCCTCCCGCAGTTTGGTCAGACTCATGTTGGTAGCTTCAAGAATACTTTCCAACCATCTCATCCTCTGTCGTCCTCTTCTCCTTGTGCCCTCCATCTTTACCAACATCAGGGTCTTTTCTAGGGAGTCTTCTCTTCTCACGAGGTGGCCAAAGTATTGGAGCCTCAGTTTCAGGATCTGTCCTTCCAGTGAGCACTCAGGGCTGATTTCCTTCAGAATGGATAGGTTTGATCTTCTTGCAGTCCATGGGACTCTCAAGAGTCTCCTCCAGCACCATAATTTGAAAGCATCAATTATTCGGCAATCAGCCTTCTTTATGGTCCAGCTCTCACTTCCATACATCACTACTAGGAAAACCATAGCTTTAACTATATGGACCTTTGTCAGCAAGGTAGTGTCTCTGCTTTTTAAGATGCTGTCTAGATTTGTCATTGCTTTCCCCCCAAGAAGCAGGCGTCTTTTAATTTCGTGACTGGTGTCACCATCTGCAGTGGTCATGGAGCCCAAGAAAGTAAAAGAAGTAAAAAGTAAAAGAAAGCAAAATCTCTCATCTAGTGAGAGATTATAAAATATATAAAATACCTATAATTAATAATAAGCAAATTACAGCACCGTAATAAGAAGCAACATACTGATCCACTGTGGGGGTTGAATGGGAGTGGGGGTCTCCCTTCACCTAGTCTAGGACACCTTTGTTGGCCTCAGTCTGTGGAGTGATGCAGAGTTCCCTCTTCTGCCCACCTAAAGTAGTGGCAGGCAGAAGCACCACCGGTAAGCTGCATAATGGAGCATTCCAGGGAAGGAGCTGAGTCAACCAGGATCCACCAGGTTCTGTGCCTTCCCCGCTGCAATCACCTGACTGCATTGGTCCAATCACAACTCGTGTGACAACTGTGCAATAAAACCGAACATCTGGAAAGATCTGAAACCCCAGAAGCTGACTTCTACCAAGCCAGGCCATTGGTTCATCTAGCTAGTTATCATCTAATCTGAATGGGAGGGGTTCTTCACAATTTCAACAGCTGTCTTTCTCAGCCTTACCTGGAAATGCAGGAAAATAACTCTGGGACCTCCTGCATGTGAAGAATGAGCACTACCATCAAGCCAAGGCAGTTTTTCTTTAAGATTGAGTAATCCTGGGTCTGGAATTCTCATGGCTCAGGGAAGTGCGTTGATGTACAGATGAAAATATGACTCTAATTATTACCCTTTTCTGAACTGTATGCTTGTTTCTACGTGTGCCATATTAGCAACTAGATATACAATCTACAATTTTGTCCATGATTAGATAGAGAAGCTGTGTGTGTGTGTGTGTGTGTGTGTGTGCACCCATATTCTTCATCATGCCAGCTGTCATTTAGATTTTTTTTTAAAGGAAAGATTAAAAAATGTTTTAATTTAAGGATCAAAACAGAATGAAGCAAAACCCAGTCTGCTGTATCTATACGTTACTTACTTTGATTTTATTGTGGATAAGAGGGTTATGCTAAGACTTTGGAAAAGCTCTTCATTTCTGAACCAGCACTGACTTAATGAGAGAAAAGCCTGCTATTCAATGAGGAAAGCAACAGGGAAGTGCATAATAAAATCTGGAGTTTTTACAAGAAGCCCAGTGAAACAGCTATGTGAATGCTTACATTTCAAAATGGTCCTTTTCTCTGATACTAGAGCATTAAATTCTGAAGTTTACATTTGTGTGGGCGAGTGTTTTCCCAGCAGTGAAGAAGTATTAGAAGTAATCTCAAAAGACAGAGGGGAGGGCACTGAGGGGCTGTGATAGAGAGAGCCAACTAAGATGGAGAGCATGGGGGGTGGGGAACCTTTTTGGGTCTGCAGGTCAAATTTGATAGGTGGGTGGATTGTCTGTCAGGCATCTGGTTTCACAGTCACATCAAGTGATTGGGCACTTTGAAGTCACCAAGGGTGGTTGATCAATGATGTTTTGGCTCAGCTGATAAACAGTAGAGCCCAAGCCCGCTTTCTGCAGGCAGCATATGCCTGAGGAAGTTCCCTACAAGCTCTCTTCGCTTCCTTTTCATGACATCCAAAACCAGCTGCTTCGGGTGACTGCCTCACTTTGCCAGACAGTAGGGTCGACACTAGTATTAACCTCTCTCACCTTCTGTCATGGCAAAATAAATCATGTCCAAGCATTTAGTTCTAAGAGTTTTGCAGATTTTCTCACACCCCCTTCTGAGTTTGTTTTCCTCTACGCCACCCACTTCCATATATTTGAGACTAGGAGCAGAAATGCACACCTCAGGAACCCTGTCTTCCCAGGCTAACTGACTTTGTAAAAGGACTTCCAAAGCAATCCTTTACATCAGTGATGGCCAAACTTGGCCCTCCAGCTGTTTTGGGACTACAACTCCCATCATCCCTAGCTAACAGGACCAGTGGTCAGGGATGATGGGAATTGTAGTCCCAAAACAGTTGGAGGGCCAGGTTTGGCCATCACTGCTTTATATGGTTGCTCCTAAGTGTACCATTGTGAGCATATGATTGCTGCTTCAGCCACTGAGTCCAGCACACATTGATTTCCCACCACTGATATGAATGGGAACCTCTTCAAAGTAAAGAAATGGGTTATGAGTCTTTTCCCTTCCTGCCATCTTTCAGTTTATTGTGTTTTAAGGATTTTGTGTCAGGTGTGCCTTCAAAACATTTCCTAATTGGGATTTATTGTAAGCTGTTGCGTTTTGTGACTTCAGCCTTTATCTGACGATCTACACGCAATCTTTTTGTCTGTTCCTCCTTGTTTTCTTTGTTCGAAAAAAAGAAAGCACAACAGATAGATTGAAATAGCTTGATTGTGCTTGATTGTGTTTTAAGCTCAGCACTGCGGCAGATGCCTTCATGCTGCAAGACAGCTTAACTCCCTAAGGTGGCCTTTCAGTATATTTAGCAATTCCCTTTAGTTGACTCTCAAATAATGGAAGCAAGTTAGTGGAGGATGGCTGATTCCATCAATTCACAGAAGAATATCTTAAGACTGTCATTGTGAATGAGGCCTCAGGGCACCCCTCCGGGCTTTTCCAAAGTGGCACATAAGAGACTAGTTAGGAAATAGCAAGGATAAACAATGGAAAAGAAATCAAGACATGGAACTAAAGCTCTGCTCAGGTATAGACATCACTCCCTGGCTCTGTTATGTGGCTAGTATTTGCCTATATTAGGGTGGGTTTACAGCTCTGTATATTATGCCTCAAGCACATATATAGCCTCATGTGAACTGCCCTGAGACCTCTGGGTATAGGGTGGTATATGAATTCAACAAATAATAATAACTGGAAACTTTTCATAACTGGTTGAGAAACTGGTTTAGTGTTGGGAGAATTTTCCCCTGCTCAACTGAGAATCTGTGTGAGAGAATAAAAAGCTGTCCCGTCCCCCCAGATGATCAAAACCCATAAAAAATCTAGCTGCTGTGTTCCCAATGACACCATCTGAACATAGAGCAAAGGTCCAAATGCCTTCCAGCCCTCAACCCCCTTCCTTTTCCTTAACCTGGTGGTGGTTCTGGCAGCAGCAAGAAGGTCCTCTCAAAATGATAGGCTCTGAAATGCTGCCTAGTGAAATAGAAAAGAAACTGGTAAACTATGGAGTCCTTACCAGTTCTAAGCTAGGGAATCCATTTCCAAAATCCATCATTCTGAATCTCGCTAAACAAATTAGTGTTAATTCTCCCTTTGTATGGGAAAAAGATGTAGGCGGTTATTAGATGCAAACCACTGCTAAATTAACCTACTTATTTTGAATTCTCAGCAAGCAGTCAATGCATATTTAATGGATTTTTATTGTTCAGTACTTCTTTATTTTGCCTCATGATTACCCTTTCTGAAAGTAGCATGTGTGATATAAGGTATAATTTTAGACGAATGGAGTGTTCATTCAGGCATGCAACCATGCACATGATAGTCCTCTGTGTAACTCTATAACCCCAGAATGCCTGTGCAAAGTCACTTTAGTGCCTTCATGTAAAAAAGAAAAAAAAAGTTTTCACAGACACATAAAGAGCACAAATCAGGAAGAAGACTGATCCATGACCAAAATGCATATATCTCAGTCTCGTGGGAACATCTGGGACTCAGTTTAAATGTTGAGGCCAGTATGTGGTACAGTCCTCCACACAGTTATATAAAGTGGTTTTTTTAAAAAAAAAAAACAACAACAACAAAAAGCCCCCAAAAGGAACCATTTAAGCTTTCAAACAAGCAGTGTGTTATAGTTGCATGTTGGGTTGTTCTCTCTGAACATTTGAGGTGTCAGTCACATAAACAACTTCATCATTTCTTGTCCCTTGATGACCTATTGCCCAACAATTTTCAGCTGAATGTGTCTCGACTGCCTCCACTGAAAAGCCTTTTGTTTGAGGTGATGAGAGTTGATTTGAAAGTTCTTGTTATGACCTTTCAACCATGATGGCTGCTTCACTAAGTTATAAACACATATGTGCAAAACCAGCTCTGCAGGTACACATGTGCAGGGACTAGATAACAGAAGATGGTTACAAAATGGAGCTGCCACTTTTTAAAAGGCAAACAGTTGTGGACACCATGAAGGGCAATTTCATACAGTTTGTGTAGAGACAGATTGAAAAATGAGTGTACACTGGCAGCAATCTGTAATTTGTCCTGACTAACTAATGACTTTCCATTGTAGGATACACAGATTTGCAAACACATTATGTTTCCTTCAAGTTTTAAAGAAGATTACATAATGAAATATCTTTGTGTAATTGTTTAGTCGTTTAGTTGTGTCCGACTCTTCGTGACCCCATGGACCAGAGCATGCAAGGCACTCCTGTTTTCCACTGCCTCCTGCAGTTTGGTCAAACTCATGTTAGTAGCTTCGAGAACACTATCCAACCATCTCGTCTTCTTCTTCTTGTGCCCTCAATCTTTCCCAACGTCAGGGTCTACATCACTTTTTAAAAAAGTAACAAGTCCAATTCCATCTGCCCACTACCAACAAGCCTGTTATATTTGTTTAGGTGTTGTTGTTTTATTATTAAACTTAATGGTTTTTAATAGAATATGCAAGTGCCTAAAGACATTTTGTATTCGGTGACAAATAAAACGAATAAATGAATAAGGCCTGTGTTGACTATTGTGAACAATTGAAGGCTACGGTTGTTCACTCTAACTTATCCCAGAACTTAGTCAACTCTTCAGCTCTTGGTATGAAATCTAGAAGCAACCAGAACAGCAAAGAAGCTACAGAGCTAGTGGTCTATGGAGCTTGGACAATCCCGAGGGGAGTCGACCTAACCCTGAATTTTACAGAGCAGTTCTCCAGCCAACTAATGGGTACAAAAATGTATATGCTGGGGGTAAAGTGTGGATAAAAATGCATATATTAGTGTAGATGGCATACATTAGGGGGAAATGTGTATATTAGGCAAAATTGCATACAAGATGTGTGCATTAAAAGAAATTCACATCAGAAAGCTGATGAATGTTCATGAGGGTTATTTTTTTTTAAATGAAAACTGATATAGAATTGTGCAGAACTAAAGTTTGGGGGAGGCGGAGAGAGAAACAGAAAGAAATCAAAATTGACAGTTTCACCCATTTGGATATCCAGGTTGATTTGTACTCAAGAGTTTCCAGATCAAAATTTGCAGCTTATTTGGGTTAGGACTTGCTCAGGCTACTGCTGGGTGAAGAAGCGTTGTATACAATGTGCAGATGACTCCATATATCCGTGTGTGTGTGTGTGTGTGTGTGTGTGTGTAGCTGGAGTTGAAATTTATTTTCAGGTCCTTCCTGTCTCATTTGATGTTTCTTCAGATACAATATGGTTTCCCTGTATCAGGCATCCTTATCATCCTCTTGAGTTGCAGGGCTGCCAGCAGAGCTATGGATGTGCCAAGCCATCATTTTACCAAGGCAGGTGTTGACTGCTGCTCCCGCAAAAGCCAGTTCTCAGCCACTCAGCAAGAGCATCTGCTTCTGCATTTAACTCCCTGCAGCGTGTGAAGTTAATGTTCTTCATAAAAGCGCAAGAATTATTTTCCCCCTCCCCTGCCTCATCTGGGCCTTATGATATCTGACTGCATATTGTAAATTGCTGCTCATTCCCCAGAATCATAAAACTGGATGATAATTTCCTGGCTCGAAGGATCTGTGATTGTTATTCCCCGCCCCTTACTTCATTTAGGGAGGTGATGTCAGCCATTCACACACAAAAAAACCTCAGCAAATGGTGTGGTGAAATAAATTTACCTGGAAGGAAAAGTACTGCTTTTGGCTGAAAGACAGGAGGGGAATGAGCAAGCTAAAATGCCCTCTGACAGAATTGAATTAAATGCAAGCAAACCATGTCAAGGTGGTGTTTGCTTGTGAGTAGTGTAACTTGTATAAAATGTATTTTTAAAGGTGAATTCCTGCTGTTCGTGCTATTCTCCTGTTTCTGCTGTTTCTGTTCATACTGAGTATTAGGGGGCAAAGACAATTCAATGTGACCTACAGTATATCTGTGGGAAGGTCCATATTTATTGCCAGTGTGGCCCTTTTTCTTTACACTGGGAGAGGGATGGAGATATAAACTCACTGTTCCCTTTTAAATGATAAAAAATTAGTGTTAATTTGAGCTTCAAACCAGTTCCAAAAACTGAACTAGATAGGTGCTTCCATCCTTTGGTCATTGTCTGCCTCTGATACAGAATAGGTGCACATCAAAATATGTCCAAGAGATTAATAAGTGCTTCATTTGCTGCTACTGTCACATGTGCATTTCTTCTTTGCTCTGTGCATAGCAGTGGTAGCTTGAGATGCAGATTTTTTATTATTTATTTTTTTACAAACCTTGGGTACAAGGGGAAGGGTCACAGTTTAGTGGGAGGTGACAGGCTCTGAATGCAGGGGGACCTGTCCCATCTTGTTGCCTTAGGCCAAACGAGAATTGTCACCACTGCTATGCCCTGGCTCTCGCTGAACTCAGCAGGATCCAAGGCGGTCCTCAGAGTGTTGCCAATAAGCTTCCCTCTGCCCCGAGGGAAGCTGAACAACAATAAACATGCAGGAATACCCGGGCTCTTGCCGAACTTGGTGGGAGCCAGGGCACTCCTCAGAGTGTTGCTGCTCACTCAACTTCTCTGCCCAGGCACAGGGAAGATGAGTGACAATGCTGTGCACTGATTAGGGTGGGTGGAGTGCTGCCACTTGCACTTCTGACACCCAGTTTCAGATCCTGGTTTCTTCAGGACTCCTGCCTGAAATGCTGGAGAGCTCCTTCCAGTTGGTTTAGAAAATACTGAGCTTCCTATGTTCCTGTAGTTCTACAAGTGGACTTCTAAATTTCTTAACGAATTCCAAACAGAAGATCAGAACATCTATTCTGGACCAGGTCAAAGGCCTGTCCAGTCCATCATGCTGTACTTAACAATGGCCAACCAGCTGCCTGTGGCACTTCTGAAAGTACAACCAGAGTGCAATAGCATTCTTTGGACTTGCAATTGGTACTGAGAGGCTTACTGACTCCAACGGCAAAGGTAAAACACAGTCATCATTATAACCATTGATAGCCTTCTCCATTAATTTGTCTCTTCTCCTCTCCCACAAATGCATTGGTGTTTTGGAAGATTCATTGCAGGGGCCAACCTATGCTAATAAGTTGTAGGACTACTTGAAACCTTGTAAACTAGGCTATTGGCAGAAATCTGTATTCAGCTAAGAAGACTACATTTGCTTGTAGGCTGCCTGCCATTGTTTTTGAATGTCTGTCTTAGAGATTTCAAATAGGTCATAGAAAGTCAAAGAATTATAGAGTTGGAAAGGACCACGAAGGTCATCTAGTCCAATCCCCCTGCAATGCAGGAATCTTTTTCTCCAATGTGGAGCTCAAACCCACAACTCTGGGACTCTGAGATTCAGAGTCTCATACTCTACCCACTGAGCTATCCCAGCTTCTTATGTTCTCAACTGACTTGCATTAGACCATGAGTTCCAAGAGTCTAGAAGATCCACTGAATCTCAGATCTCACTGCAAGTAAAAAATGGAGGTACTGTATGTGTCTGGATGCCAGTTTCTGTAGAAAAAACAGTGGGAGACACCTATTGACTTCCAAGAAGCAAACGGCTATATATTTTTGGAAACAGAATGCTGGAATCATTGATTATTTGGTCTGATTTTACAAGGTTCTTAAAAATCACAGCAGCTTTGTAGATGTCTGTTTGTATATATGTTCATTTGGGAAGAACGTATTAGGAGAGGCCATTGGCTCCTCTCTTTCTTATTACTCTGATCATTATATATGCTGCTATTACAGTAAGCCATCCTACAAGGCACATAAGGTAACAAATGTAATCCTAAAATGGTCATCAGGTCTAGGGCTGTGTGACTTTTTTGCCTGCTGCCACCCTGCACTGACCACAGCACAGGAGAATATATTCTCTTGCATATTGGTAACTTCATATAACTTCATAAATTACTTCATAAAGCTAAAACAATAATAACGTACTTAATGAATTAAAACATACTTAGCTTAAATGACTAGAAGTTCCCAGTTAATTACTTAGAAAGGAAACTACAATCCAGTTTTTATAGAGACTCCAGGATGTCACACTAAAAAAAATAAATCTCTTTCAATAATATCCCCATTAAATTGGCCAAAGACCTCAAACCTAGCATTGGAAAATATGCTTTTCTTTGCATGCTGTTCCAGGTGATATCAATTATATGATTTGCTACCCGTGAAAAACCTGGATACAATAATACTTGTCAAGTAAACTCCCAATGAAATAGCAAACAATTCCCCAAAATTGTAGCTACACGAGTCATTGAAAGTACTCCAAACAGGTCTTTAATATGAAATACCCCTGTACTTCTCTTTCTATCCTTTAGGCATTTTGAGGTGGCTCAGTTTTTATGTAAACCCCCCCCCCCATAATAACCCTATTGATTTGCCAACAGTAGGGAACACAGAGCAGTTTAAGCATGCAGGTAGGCTTAGCTCAGGGATGGGGAACCTGTGGCCCTTCAGTTGTTGGACTTCAGTTCCCATCAGCCCCAGCCAGCATGGCCAATGGTAAGAGAAGATAGGCTTTGTACTCCAGCAGCAGCTGGAAGGCCAAAGATTAACTTCCTGGCTTGCAGGGTTGAGACGCACTAGCATAAGAAAGTAGACCAACTGGTTTATTGTTTGGAAATAATTATACCATGGTATTCAGTAAGAAAGAAGGCATCTCAAACTCTGGTTGAAAACCTAACTTTCTTTAGCCCAGGATAATATAGGAAAAACCCCTTGGCTCATTCTTGCAAGATTGCAAGAGTGTAGGATTTAAAAATCCACTTCCCAATTACATGGCAAGTACATAGAACAGCTTCCATTATGCCCAAGTAAATTTATTACACTGGTTTATCCAGCCAGTCAAAACTGTTTCCCAGGGTGTGGCCATTGTCACATGCTGACAGCTTCAGCAAGACATAAGTGAGAGTTGAGTGCAGAGTGGGTACTAAAGGTGGAAAAACTACCCCAGAAGGAGCACATTCCCCACCCCTCCCCCAACACTCCATGCACCCCAAAGTCTAGTCTTAGAAAATTCAGGCAGATCTTTTTGTCCTCACAATCACATTGCGTTCCTATGATTCAAAGGTAAGAAACACAAGGATGATGGTTAGTTGTCTCTCGTTGGCTTCTAGCACCATAATAGGATGGTGGGAACCAGTGTGGTGTGAGAGCCAGTGTGGCGTAGTGGTTAAGAGCAGTAGACTCGTAATCTGGGGAACCGGGTTCGTGTCTCCACTCCTCCACATGCAGCTGCTGGGTGACCTTGGGCTAGTCACACTTCTCTGAAGTCTCTCAGCCCCACTCACCTCACAGAGTGTTTGTTGTGGGGGAGGAAGGGAAAGGAGAATGTTAGCCGCTTTGAGACTCCTTCGGGTAGTGAAAAGCGGGATATCAAATCCAAACTCTTCTTCTTCTTCTTCTTCTTCTTCTTCTTCTTCTTCTTCTTCTTCTTCTTCTAATGTCATAGGAAAGAGGATGATAGACAGCTCACCATACCTCACTGTCCTAGATCCCAAAACTAAGTTGGTGGAGAAAACAAGCAGGAAAGATTTCACACTTTCCCAACACCTGCTTGCTTTTCTGCCTTAGGGAGTCCCAAGTATAGTGACAACCATGAAATGCGTCTAGTCAGACTTAACAGAGCCGCATCTTCTGTAGCTAGCAAAACAGCAACAACAATACTTTTCTGCAAATAACAGGGTGCAATGTTCCATAGACAGTAGTAAGTAGCCTTAAAATAGGAAAATTACATAAAGGTGTGTGTGTGTGTGTTTTAAAGTTAGTTAAAATAATTGCATTTCAAATTGAAGTACAAAAACCAAAAGGAAATCATGTGGAATGTGAAGTTTTAAAAAACTTAAGACTTCCTCCCCCCAAAAAACCCCAGTGTATATTAAAGGGAAGAAAAGGTCCACCTGAAGCTGAAGATAATGATACAACCATCAGTATAATTGTGAATTACCTAACATCCCACAGTTTGGGGAGACTGCTATAAGTTATCATTTATTCTGAAGGAAATGGTGCTTAATATTTTGGTGTTGCTAAAAAAAGAAAAAGAAAAACCCATTGTTGGATCACAAAAATAACAGAAGATCCTGGTGATACGTCTTTTGTTCAGAGCAGCCGAGGATTTTCTGAAAGGACCAAAAATCAATGAAATCCTTTTGCTTTCTTTTGTTGCTTTTGTAAAGTCGGTAACCATGCTCTCTGACATCTGTAGCACACTCGAAACTTTTATACACACACACACACACATTGTGAAGATTATGACCTGGTTTTCACACACACACACACACACACACGTCAAAACCAAGTTACAATCAATTCAAAACAATCTTCACAATCTCGGTTCTTTTGCTCAGATGTCTAAAAAAAAGCAAATAAAATTAAACTGCATATCAACACCAGGCTACTCACTATAGTAATTTCCACAGAAGGAAATGTGGCTGTAGTTTTTAAAGCGTCCACCTAATTAACTGTCACAAATTTAATCTGTCGTAGATTTAAGACTGCACAGTTAGAGTTAGGGTTATGCTCAATGGGACTTGCTTTTGAGAGTATATGCTTAGAATTGTGCTGTAGGCAATATATTATCCAGTTATTATGACCAAACAAAATGATTCATTCATTCAGAAAATGGCGCTACTGTTTTCTCTTTGTGTGTCCCCCCCATGCTGTTTAAATTTGATTTTATTACCATTTATATTTTTTATTTATATTTTTCTTTCTTTCTTTCTTTTTTTAAAAAGTCAACTGCCCAGATAACCTGTTTGTTAATGGGCAATATAAAAATGTTCCAAGAAATAAATAAAGCCCATATCTCCGAACGGTTCATTGAACATGGATGTTCTTGTTGGCTCTCTTGGGGGAGGAGTGTGCCTTTTGGGGGGTAAAGTTAAACTGCTGGAGAGTTAGAGCACTTGCTGTGGCTGTAGAGACCAATACAGCAAATACATGTTTTGTTGCAGCTGGGGCAGATGAAGGTGTCTGGTTGTGCTGATGCAGGTATACCATGGTGTTTCTTCTCTCTGCACTCCTCCCACTGGTCAGAATGGAAGAGCATCGGTGCCCAGTGTGGTGGAACTGGTTGCACTGTCCAAAATCCACCTCTGTTAGGGATCCTGGATGGTTAAGGGGGAAATTTGATAAAAGGCAGATCCACACCCAAGGCTGGCTTTAGGTTTGATGAGGCCCTAAGCTACTGAAGGTAATGGGGCCCTTTATATGTCCAGCTGTCCATGAGGTTGGGTGAAGCAGCTGCCTCAGGCTGCCCATTTCTAGCAAGGCATCAGTGGAACCCGCCACTGCACAACCTAGGTACGGGATGCTTTGGCAGGGGTGGCACAACACAGCGGTGGCAGGGCAGATCGGGTGGCACTTCCACAACAGGATGCACCACCCTTGCTAAATGCACATGACTTCCCGCAAAGAATCCTGGGAACTGCAGTTTTCCCTCCACAAAGTGATATTGCATGCACTCTTAACAATGCAGAGTTCCTTTTCTTGTGCCAGTATTCCTTTCAGTCGGGGCCAGATTTAGGTTTGATGAGGCCCTAAGCTACTGAAGATAATGGGGCCTTTTATATGTCCATCTGTCCTTTGTCAACAACAAATTGTCGTTGTTTTTTCTGTTAAATATATGCTATGTGGTAATTTATGGACCTAATAGGTATCTAAAGCCATTTGCACATAACAAAATATGTATTTTATCAAAGTAATTGTTGAACTGAAATACAATTAAGAAGAAGTATATTAATAGTGAAATAATTATCAAGCTCTAACTTTAAATGATTGGGGGCCCATTACTTACATCATAGGAGCCTACACAACACAAAACACTGTTGCTGTATGTAGGTTATATTTTATTTGTTTTTTATCTTATATTTTGGAAATGTACATCCAGGTTGTTTCTTTAATTTTTTTGGGGGGGGGGGCAAGAGTGTGGGGCCCTAAGCTATAGCTTGTTTAGCTTATACGTAAATCCGGCACTGCTTTCAGTTAAATTTGTAGCCCACAGTGTGTCCTGTTGGAAAGATACAGAAGATAATTGTTTTTTAAAAAAATGTTTAAAGAATGCTAGGAATGTACAAAGTTGCCTTATAGTGTGTGAGACACTTTCCTTCAGTTAATGTGGTGGTGCCCATGATATTACTCACATGCAGACCTCTCTTGAATCCCTCACCTAACCATAGCTGTCAACTTCCCCCCTTTTTTAAGGGAAATTCCCTTATTCCGAATAGGATTCCTCGCAAGAAAAGGGAAAAGTTGACAGCTATGCACCTAACACTCAAGGCAATATTGAGCGTTCCAGCAGGCATGCCAATCCTGCTGATTTCAGTTAAATTTACAATCCTGCTGGTGGATTAAGGATTGCAGTCATAATACATATGGTGGCTGGGTATATTTAGAAAGGTCAGGAGCTCAGCATTCACCCAGCCAGCTGCAGCTCCTTTATCACAGGATTAAGGCAGATGAGACGGGATGCATGAGGAACATTGTATTGCCCTTCTGATTCTTTGAGTAAATGGAGAAATTTAAATTGCAGTAGCATTTATCCAAGCCATGTCTCAAACTGTTAAAATGAAGGACTAAAACAAGAACAGAGGGGAAGGAGGAGGGCCAAAATGACAGGCATTTATGAACGGAAATGGAATATGAGCTCCGGTACAGATGTTAACATGGAGAAAGAGGTTATCAACAGAATTTGCACCGGTGATCAGAGAAAACTCTCTTGGCTTGGCAAATGCAAGAGCGCTTGAGAGATATTTGAACGTACATACAGTAACAGCAATAGGAACCGAAGAGGTTGCAGAACACATTTGCTTTGTTTTGGGCTGTTTCCTTCCAGTTGTAGTTGATATTTCTAGCAACAGAAATGGTTGATCATGTGGCGTATGGTTCATTCGTTAGCATCCTGCTCAAGTGTGGCCCAAACTAAGTGCTCCATGACCTTCTTGGCTGTTTCTTTTCTGTCCTTTGAGGTTTTGTGAAACTACCTGCACATTGTTAGTGTTGTTGCTCCAGTGGCACATTATACATACTGCTTACCTTGAATGCTAAATAAGTTGAAGGTCACACACAACAAGATATGATCAGAAAATGGATGCTGAAGCTGTGGTTGAATATCCATTTTGTTAGCTGTCTGCCTTTTTCTGTTTAAACATAAAATAAAATAGTGTGGTGCTAAAAGACATTTAAGGGACAGGGGGCTTTATCCACACCCTGCTGTGCTATAAGCCTGCTCTCTTTTTATACTAGCCTGGTAGGCACAGGTGACCAGGAATTTCATGCAGGCAAGTGGGTGGACTTCCATGTGGTTGAGTGTGCTGGTGGCAGAGGAACAGATCACTCAATTCCTCCTCATCAAGCCTGTTTGAATTCCGTGTTAGCTGGAGTAAAAGAGAAGTTTGGCCCTTCACAACCAGCATGAAAATGGTGTGGACTGACAGGAGATTTTATCCTTATTATTGATTTGATAATGTCATTTATTTCCCTATAATTCTTTATTTTACACTCTAGCTGTCTTGAGTACCATTTGGTAGAAAGGATAAGAATTTAATGAGCTAACAAATAAGTAAATGCAGGGAAAGTTAAGCACTTTAAAATTTCACAGATTTCAAAGGCAGGCACCCTCCCACTGAACTCATTGAGACTTAAAAGTGTTTAACTCTGGTGGGATCACAACCTGTATCTCTTATTTGGGTCTGCAAATCTGCTTATGCAGTCAATCGTGCATCTTAATGTACTCTACCTTGTTTATAGATCAAAGAAGCAATAAAATAGAGTAAATGAAAATAAGGCATTTGGTATTATAACTATATATTTAAGACAGGGACCCATCTTCAGCTCACAGAAGTAAGCAATGAGGATGTCCCTCTCCAGTGGTGACAAATTATTCCAGCTAGCCTTCGATGAGCATGAAGGCCACAAACTCAGTAGGCACCTCTCCAGGCATGCTGTCAGCATCTGCTGATGAAACCAGCTGAAACTGATTTAAGCAAGAATGACCAAATGAGACAAAGGACACCTTCAACTCTCATTGTGGCATCTAAGTTGGGCTGAATGTGTGCAATTTTATGCAAAAAAGTTTCTTCTAAAAGTGCAACAGCCGGTCACTGCTAGTGAATCGAATGAAAGGAGACAGAGAGAGAGAGCTGGTCACTGCTGGTGAAGAGAAAGTAAGGAGAGGGAGACTCTTTACCAGCATCAAGCATGCTCTGTCATGCTCAAGGACCCTTGCGTCTATAATCCAGATATCTGGGACTGCAGTTCCCATGAGCCTCGCAGCAGTGCTGGCTGTGGCTAATAGGAGTTCTAGCACAAAACATCTGGAGCTCACCAAGTTGAGTAAGAGTGGTTTAGCTCTTGTGTTGAACCATGATATTTTATTCTGTGATCTAACAGTTGCACAGCATAGCCTGCTAATTATAGGTGGAATCCGATCTGATGAATTTATAAATGCCTTTGAATATGGTGCAGCAAAATACCTGTAATGAATTATAGCTAATTAGAAGAAGGGCAGGAAAGAGGAAGAGGAAGTTACATTCGGCAAATGACACCATGAAAACAAGCAAGCATCCAATTGGTTAAAGAACAGAAAGGAAGGGGAAGTGGGATATTAGGAGCTTGGATGCTGAACGTGGATGGAGCAAAATTTCACATCAGAGGAAGCCTTGGATCTGAAGGGTATTTGTCAGCCTTCATTACTTTGACTGTGGGAATTCAGCTGCACTGCTTAACATGGTGTTCAGGTCTAGGTCAACCTGAGAAATATATTGACAATTATAAATCCTTTTATATTTAAATTTGCCTTCTTCAGTGAATGGAAACTACACTGTGGGAAGAACTGAGGCCCTTTCGAATGCAAATTATTGAACCAGCTTCAAATATGATGCAATTCAGCAATAAATCTTTTGATTGCTCCCAGGTTCAGAGAAACGTAACTTGGAAAAACTACTGAAACAATAACTTCTCTGACAAGAATCAATTCTAGGCTTTCCCCCTTCCCAGCCACAACTATTAGAATTAGGGCTACTGTACTAAACGGAACATGGCCTGCCATGAAATAATAAACAAGACTTCTTCGTTGATATACTTGTATGCTCTTAGTGAGGTCATGTTTGCAGTGCAAAATGTTAGCAAGCTGTGAAATTGGAATTTAATTGTGATAAGATCCTCTCTCTCATTTCAGTGTGAAACAGAACCTGAACATTGTTCTACTGGCAACTGGTTTTATTTTAATTAAATGCAATTACACACACAGCTGAAGTGAAGCACAGGTTGTGACGGTGGACCTGGCCTCCATCCTATGCAGACTTACTTCATATATTCTGTCAAAACCAATAGCATTAACTTACACATATACTTAGAAGTGGATTCTTTTCTGCTGCTCATTTGTTTTTTTAAACCCCTCCCTTTTTAATGTACATCACCTTGATAATAAAATGAAATTACCAGTTTTGGGACTGTATGATGAAGCCAGCTAGGGAACCAATGGAACCAAATAATGCCAGGGTTGCAAGGGTGACATGATAAATTTGATCTTCATGCTTTCTGAAATCTACTAATAACTTGGATCAATTGGCTCTGAAAGTTATAATTAGTGATATAGCTCAGCCAAACCAATAAGTATATCGTGTTTATAATCTGTGTGTCTCTAAGCGGGGCCAGATTTTGCCTGGTGTAAAATCCTTGTCTCTCTCCTTCACGTAATTTGGCAAAACAGCTGCCTGACACCAGCTGAGAAGTTGGATCTGTGCAATTTCTGTGCTTTAAAGCCTTTCTTTAAAATAAATAAATAAAAATAAGCTTGCACAGCATGATTATGCAAATCATGGAATCCAAGGACATTACTAAAAACGTTTCACACTTGAAGTTCTTGGTGATTATAATCTGAATTCAGAAAACCAGCTTGAAACAAGGCCTATTTCAGTAATCATTACATCACTGTGAAGGCTTGTGCACAGCTTAACAAGACTTCTCTGTGGTGTTGAAGAAAACCACCACATCATCAGTTATAGTGAAATTTAACCTCTGTGTGCCTTCCCTTACTCTCATTCTTCTTGAAGATGACTTTCAAAATGTGAATTGCAGTGTCTTCTACTGCAGACGACACTGAAAATAATTTTGTGAATTTTGGTGTGAATTCACTGGGGCATGGTAACATAGAGTACACTATATGTTATATGGCTAATAAGAAGTTCGACCCTAAGAGGAGAAAGTTCTTCAAATTATATGGACAAAACTGAAGGAGATACAAATAAATCAGACTAATGCACTAGCATGTACCATGTCTTCTTCATACTGTATAACCCTTAGGGGGGAATTTAAAACTGTGAATGTGACTGAAATTAGGGATACCTTTCAAAATGATTGATGGACTGGAAGTTGTATAGATTTTCTGAGTCAGCAAATGCATCAGTGTCATAAGAGGGGTATGGGGGGGGTGAGAAGACCTCTGAGTTCTTTGGAGGAAGGATAACATAATTTAGAAGAGATGTGTCAGCAAAACTGCAGCTGTTGTTGAAAATGGCTTCTGCATCTCTTCACCCTTCCACCATACTTCTTTCTTCACAATATGACATGTTTTCTTGCCACTGCCACCTCCCAGCTGCAGACAGGCAATGGCACTGAGGAGGGGTGGAAAAATGCAAAAACATGGGAAGGACTATGCCATTTAGTACCATCACATTACGGAGAGGGCTATTGCAATTGGGAAACGCAGATGGGGAGAGCAATTTTGGGTTCAGATCCTGCTTTTGGCCTTCCAAAGGCATCCAGCTGGTCACAATGGGAATAGAATGCTGACTAGATGGGCCTTTGGTCTGATCAGCAGAGCTCTTCACATGTTCCTCTGGAAAGCCAAAGTTTCATCCTGAAATGTAGATTATCTGGTTATCAGATGGAAGCAAAAACTCAATTTTGTTTCAAGGAAAAATCTTGACGGTACCCCAGTCCTAGAGTGCGGGATCTGATTTCTTTCCGCAGGGCCTGTAAGACAGAGTTGTTCCGCCTGGCCTTTGGCTTGTAATCAACTTGATCCCCTGCCCCTCTTTCCTTTTTCCTTCTGTGATGGAACTCCTATTTGGGGACTTCCCTGGCTTTTTTTCTGGCCCAAGTAAGACCAGTCTGGATAGTTGGCCTTGGTGAAAATTTGATGCTTTCTTCCCGAAACAGTTTTTTGATTTGTGTTTCTACTGAAAGGAGGCTGCACTTTAATGCTGCATTTTAATCTTGTTTTTAAGCTGTATTTTAATCAATTGTTTTTATACCTGGTGTTAGCCGCCCTGAGCCCAGTCCTGGCTGGGGAGGGTGGGGTATAAATAAAATTTATTATTATTATTATTACTATTATTATTAGACACTCCAAGTTCTAGCATATGCAAGTACACCAATTAAACTATCAGGGCTTGTGGATTTACTTTTAATTCAAGCATTTCTGTGCCTCACTGTTTTCTATAGAGGCTATGGACCTCTTACAGGCTGATGTTACCATGTTTGCTCTGAATAATGGCACAGCTTTAATCAAAAAGTATATATTTGAAGTGACTAGGCTTCAGGAAATAATAGTTTTATTCTACACACCTGAGATCACAGGAGAAAACACTATTTAATTATGCCCAGCATTTAATGATATTTAAACGACTCAAATAGTTTCTGTAAATGAATACATTATAAGGTTCATGTTCAAATACCACAATAAACTGTAATGGGCTTCACAGCTTATTAGTTCCATAAATGTCACCTTTTTATTAGCAATAAAGGTAAAGCAATTTTACATGAGGTTCCATTATCATCTGGACAATGAAATACTGTAATTGACATGTGGAATATTTTGAAATATCCATTTACTATTAATGCATTTCTAAGTACAGCGCCAATAATTGTACATTGTAACAAACAGTAAGTTACAGTTCCCAGACTGAGTCCTGTGATAAATTTGCTAGCATTGTTTGTACCTAGAGAGTCAACTGATCCTTTGTTCCTTCAATGGACTTGCTGTGATTTGTTAAATTACATATATAGTGGAGGGTTTTTTTTCAAAAAAGAAATCATTGCTGTGGTTAAATTTTGAGTATTCTATCATTATACACTGGAGGGTAAGAACACACTAGAAATTCTGAGAGCCTCTTGACATGGATTCTGTGCATACACGTTGGAATACTATTCCCAGTTGCCTAAAAAAAAAGCCCCACTGATAGGTACTGTAAGATGCTTTCTGTTAGGTACTCCTGCTACAAGAATATAAAGCCCATGGGGCTTTGTGGAGTTTGAAATTTCATACCTCAGCCCCTTAGCTTTTCCACGCACCCCACTTGTATGTAGAAAGCTGCCTTTTATTGCTGGCTCCTTCCTGCCTTCCTGCCTAACCTAACATCGCTCCTTGCCAGAAAGTGACAGCACCAGCAAAATCTTAAACAGGATGTTCTGAATAAAACAACTCAAGTTATATTTAAAAATTCACCTGGTGATCAGGAATTGCATGCAGGCAAGTGCAGGTTGACAGAGGCAGGATGTGTTTCCTTGTCCCTACTCTGCCAGCCTGCGGGTTGTGGTCCTAGCAGAGACCCAGGCTACTGGCCTATTAGCACTCTAGGGTGTTTTATTGTTTGATGATTGTGCCGATTATCAGTAGCTGTGGGTGGGGTCTGTGGGTGGAGATGCACTGCTCTCCTGCCTTCTGAATGCAGTGCATCGTTGTTTCTTACCAAGAAGAAGAGGGGCAGTGGCAAGGCAGTGGCTCATTCACAGGTGCTGGACAACAGGTAAGAACAGTGACCATACCTGAAAGGGACACCATATCTGGAAGGGACAATGTTTCACTACCATGCAAGAGGGAGTAAGATTCTCTTTCTTTCCTCTTGCATGCTACCATAAGGTTAAGACTTTATGAAAGCACGGAGAAATGTGGTCAAGTGTGTGATATCGTCAGTTAATTAATATTCTGCAAAGTGCTCTGAAAGAGGTGGGGAGCACTAAATATCTAGTTTTATGAATATATAACCATGATCGATAAAAAGAAATCTGACACAGTTCACTGTGTTTCCTTGGGGATTATTCCCCAAGCAAATTAAGCAATGATATCAGATTTGATTCTCGAGTTAATCTTATGGTATCATGGGTAGTTTTGGATCTACGCTTCTCAGAAATATTAAGCTTAAGAAGTCTAAATCAAATGTTTAAAAACCATTTTTTCTCAGAATGACGATGAAGGTCATTGTGACAAGTATCCTATTTTTCTAAGCCTCATCTCAGATATGAATATATGTGTGTAATAGGGGTGAAAATACATTCAGGAAAAGCTATTTATTTTCTTGAAATTCTATCAGATTCCCTGTGAATAAGCTAGAAAGATAGATTTGGGGGGAGGGGGATGTGAATCGCACAGATAAGCTTTTGAAACTTAAGACTGCAAACCTAAGCACAGTTACTAGGGAACCCATTGAACACACTTCTATGTGTTACTTCTATGAAAAGATGCATAGGCTTGTGGTATTAGGCTGTGAATCTAAAGAATAATTCCTGGGCATTTATACATCAGTGTGGCTCACTTCTGAGTAATATGTTTTGGAATGGGATGTTAGGATGCTGTAAAACCATAGCAGGTTCATATTATGTTAGCATTTTTTAAAGATGAAAGTGCATCCAGCCATTAGAGATAATATGTGAACAGGAGTTTATACTGTATATCTTGGGCAGAAACATCAGCACCAGTTTCCACACATACCCTGCCTATTTTTTGGATGTGATCTGCGTCAAAAGTGAATGTTGA
The DNA here is from genome assembly GCF_009819535.1 of Lacerta agilis. Classification (NCBI taxonomy): domain Eukaryota; kingdom Metazoa; phylum Chordata; class Lepidosauria; order Squamata; family Lacertidae; genus Lacerta; species Lacerta agilis. Next base: position 88,624,091 of record NC_046313.1, read on the forward strand.
TTAAAATGGTAGTCTGTATACTTCACTGGGCATAGGGATCATTACGGGCTGATGTAGTGGGGTGGAGGGAAACCAACTTTTTAACCATTCGTCCAGCTTCCACACACACACACACACAAAACAAGCCAACTCACAGCTCAGCTTACAATGGGGGCATGAATCAGCTTGGGATGAAAAAATAAAACTCTCCTCTGCCTTAGGTGCATATTAAATATGGACAGCAGCTCTTTTGTGCATTATAAGCATGACAGTCCTATGTGATTAAAGGGGCAGCAGTTTTGGACCAGTGACCCTACAACTCCCCAGCCCCCAACATCAAAGAATTGAGAATGGGATTCAGGATCATAGCTGCCTTGGAAGTTTATTCATGTAGAAGTTTCTGTTTGTAGGTTTCTGCACATGGATAGTGGGATGGAGAGCTATGGAATCTCAGGGGTGGTATGTTTCCACTACCCATTTAAACCCCATGAATGGGGCTACAAAAGGGGCTATATTTAAGCTTGCTTGTTTCTTGACTCTCTTCCTAGGCATATATAAGGAATATTTAAGTGAGAGACAATTACAGTAAGCATTCTTTTTTAAAAGCATGATTAGTACTAGTCTCTTTCTTGTTTCAGGAAAATCAGCCATTCATGGCCCCGATCTTAAGCACTCTGGCTTCCATCACGGTGTTCCGTTGTGCCAGAAGTGATTTAGTCATGCTGGCCACATGACCCGGAAAGCTGTCTGTGGACAAACACCGGCTCCCTCGGCCTGAAAACGAGATGAGCGGCACAACCCCATAGTCACCTTTGACTGGACTTAACCGTCCAGGGGTCCTTTACCTTTTTTTTTTTAACCTTAAGCGGGATTGTGGAATTTGAGAAAAGTGTCTCTTCTTTCTTTGCTGTACCATTTGCCATTTTAAAAAAAAATCCCCACCACTGCTGTTGTTTACCCTCAAGATTTTGTTTACTGTAGTTGGCACCTTCAGATGCAAAGAGCAACAGTTCTCTCTCTGACAAATTGGAGGATTGAATTTCTGTTTGCAGCATTACCATATATGTCTCAGAGTAACAACACCTTAACATTGTGAATTTCCAGTCCAATTGCAAGCACCGCAAATGCGAAGAGCTAAATTTGTAATACACAGATGCTAGTCACATAGCATCCACTGAAATCCAAGTTCTCTTAAAATATTTTGCATTTAAGAATTATTCCCAACACTATATCAGTGGTATAAAAGCACTTATGCCTACGAAGGTCTCACCCCCAATCTAAGAAACATAGATTAAATTAAGGTGTATAGTCAAGGGACATGGTTTTAGCGTTATATATTCTGAAGTACCGGGGAAATCAGTGGATTGCAATGAAGTTCTAAGCATCGCCTAATTTTAGTTACACCTAGGGAAGGGTGTACAGGATTGCTGCCTCTTTTTTATTTTATTTTTAAATTCCAAATATTTATAACCTGTCCTTCACCCAAGGGCCCCAGGAAAGGGTACCTCAAACATTTTAAAATCTCAATAAACAATATATAAAACCAAACCAAAATAATCATAAATCAACATCAGTAGTCACATAAAATGGCAATATGGACACATAAAAATACACCCCCTGCTCTTCAGAAACTTGCAATTGTTTAGGGTCAAATAGCTAATTAAATGCAAGCATTTCATTTCATCACAGAATTCGTTGTTCATTATTCTCTTCTCCAGAAGAAAAAGCTTCTTCTGTAGATCTACAGGCTATTTTAGGTGTGATCAATATGTGTGTGATCGGGTACATGCGCATGGCGTCAAACGTGGAAGTGACCCGGAAACATAAAAAAGACATCATTAAAAGGGCAGAATGGGGGCAGGGCGGGGGCAGGGCCGGGGCAGAGCAGAGGCAGGGTGGAATGGGCAGGGTGTTCAATTGCACGTGGTTTTGCAGAAGCTTACAATGACTAGGAACATAACCCCCACACTGATTGGGGGTTGCCTAGATTTTGTTGCATGTACTACATTGGCTTTCCCTTCAGTTACTAGAGTTGTGGGCTCATCCACATTTACCACATTGCCCTGCATTTCCTAGGCACAGGTCTGTGGTTTAAAGCTCTGCATCTCAGCACTTTTTGTTTTTGTGTCCCACCGCTTTCACCAGGAAAACCTGCTCTTTAACGCTGAATCTGAACAAATGGCAATTCAGGTTTTACACAGATGCCCTTTGCTCCAATTCATCTGTAGAGAATGGGATTTTGTGGTGGAAGTGCAGCTAGGCCAAAAAGCTATGCTTGGTCTCGAAGCTTTAAAGCGTAGATGTGTGCCTAGAAATGTGGCGCAAAAGGCAGCCTGGATGAGGCCTCTGCGTACATCCTCATTGGCATGAAAGAAATGATAGTTCTTCTTTAAGCATTGCCCTCACCGGTCCTGAACACAGTTGCTTCAGGTGGCAGCAACTGATTTTAGTAACACTTACTTCTGAATAATAATGTGCTTAGGACAGCATCATGTAAAAAACGCATTTGAGGAAAGACATCACATTTGCACAACAAGTAGCTGTGAACTAAGCAGCCAGAAACTCATTAGTAAGGGTTGTGCAATATGCACTCCTTTCATTTATGTTTTCAAACTCATGGAGTCAGTGTGCCATTGGATATTTTTATCCTTGAAATGGAAATTTAAAATGACACCCTTGCTGTTGCCTGGAGCTCTCTCTTTCCCCCTCTGCTACACAGAGATGGATATTGGATGCAGGAAATTGTGTCCACTCTGGAACCTGCACCCTGAAGCTACTGTTTCACATGTTACTCCATGGCAACCCTGACTCACCATGGCCATTTGGACAAATGCTGACTACCAAATGCAATTCTGTTGCTTTTTTTTTTTTAAGGAGTTATTCAAAGTGATACACTTGAAATGGATTCCCCCCCCCCCCCACTTAGCAACCCGGAATTCAACAGGAAACGATGTAATTGGATGTCATCTGTCTGCTTATTAAATGAAAACCATTTATCTGTTCGGAACAAAAGCTTGCAAGCTTTTCACTTATGTTATCTTCACCTGTCAGAACAGCTGTCTAACCAGTACTCTCTCAAGCTGTGGAAAACTATTCCCACCCACCCCCATTCATACAGAGAATTTAAGGTTTCGTTTACTGCTTTCGCCTGTTAATTTGCATGGGAAATGTATTCCATATCCCTGTGTCCCGTCAATTATTCATAACTGATATTTTAAAATCAGGTTGTTTGGGGGGGGGGGAACCGAACAGTTTCTGTATCTTAATTACCTTCACTTCTGTAAAAATAGCTATTTTATATACTTAGCAACTTGATAAGAGGAGAACATGGCATTCCATTGTTATATTTTAATGTATGGCTAACTCACAAAGGCTCTTTGGTGCTGGGATTTATAATGCTAAATTAAGCACCTTTATTGTAGCTGAATTTAAATTCTTTAGATGGATTATAATTTGTTGGGTATCCATGCAATAGGACTCTCGGCGGGAAAAACACTTTTTATTTATTTTTATTGCATTTATATACCACTCTTCCTCCAAAGGGAGCCAAGGGTGACAAGCAGCAAATGATAAAACAATAAAAATATATTTAAAACAATTCCAATACAGGTGCAGTCTGGGAAGCATCTCAGCTTAATAGGTTTGTTGAAAGAGGAAGACAATCAGCAGGTGGTGAAAAATGACAGAGATGGTGTTTAAAGAGACCTCAAGGTTTGTGTTTTTAAATCTCCAACAACCACTTAAAAAAGGTAAAGTTACAAGGACCCCTGACAGTTAACTCCGGTTGCAGATGACTCTGGGGTTGCGGCGCTCATCTAGCTTTACAAACCGAGGGAGCCGGCGTTCGCCCGCAGACAATTTTTCTGGGTCATGTGGCCAGCATGACTAAGCCGCTTCTGGAGCAGCGGAACACCGAAACCAGAGCAGCGCATGGAAATGCTGTTTACCTTCCCGCTGGAGTGGTACCTATTTATCTACTTGCACTTTTTGGCGTGCTTTCGAACTGCTAGATTGGCAGGAGCTGGGGCAGAGCAACAGGAGCTCACCCCATCCCGGGGATTCGAACCGCCGACCTTCTGATCGGCAAGCCCAAGAGCTTCAGTGGTTTAGACCACAGTGCCACCCGCGTCCCAACAACCACTAGAAAGCTTTAATTGTCACTTCATGTTAGGCATATGGCCAGGGCTGCCATTTGTCTCTTTTTTTAACCTAGACAGAACAGGAATTGAAAATCCAGGTTTGGTATCCAGATCCAGCTACTCAAAATCCAGGGAAGGCTGAGAAGTCCTGTCTCCAGTCCAAAACGTGCAGACAGAGGCTCTTGTATGTAAGTCACAGATCTTTATCCAGGCAAGTAATGGAAATGCTCTGCAGCAGACACTGTGTTCAGGTGTCACATTCAGAAGTTCAGGAGCAGAGCAAGAAGTTCAGAACCAGGCAGAAGTTTTCCCACTCGTCCTGCCAAGCTTTTAAAGACAAAGCATGGTGTGCTCACTCGCGAGACTATCTTGCCTTGCAGGTGTGGTGGACAAATTAAAATGGGAACTTAGAATCATAGAATCATAGAGTTGCAAGAGACCACAAGGGCCATCCAGTCCAACCCCCTGCCAAGCAGGAAACACCATCAAAGCATTCCTGACAGATGGCTGTCAAGCCTCTGCTTAAAGACCTCCAAAGAAGGAGACTCCACCACACTCCTTGGTAGCAAATTCCACTGCCGAACAGCTCTCACTGTCAGGAAGTTCTTCCTAATGTTTAGGTGGAATCTTCTTTCTTGTAGTTTGAATCCATTGCTCCGTGTCCACTTCTCTGGAGCAGCAGAAAACAACCTTGCACCCTCCTCTATATGACATCCTTTTATAACTTCATCTTCTCCCTCCTTCAGTCTACACATACAACCAAATTAGGGTGGTAAATCAGAATCCTGGTAGTAGAACAGAAAATATAATTTCAGGCTGCAGATGGGAATTCCATTGCTCAGTGCTCCTCTATGTAAAAACACCCTGCAATTGAGTTGTTTTTATAACTTGCAATGACCTTTGTTTGATGCAACAAGGATAAAAGCTGGACTAGCTGAAGGATTTCAAGTGGTTGTAATAAAGCGGTTTTAGAAACAATGGTGCCAGGCAAAACATTACTTTTGAAATGCCCTGCCAGTCTTAGCAGCAGCAGCAGCAGCTCCGCACGGTACCAACCGAGCTCAAATATTGCTGAACAGTGTGTCCTCCGGAAGAAAGTTACTGCTGCTTCATGATTCATTTGGCATCCTCTGTGAACACTCTGGTAACCTTGCACACTTCACCAGAGAGCTACAGTTAAACTGGAGGTCATTATTTCTGAAAGTGGTGCCCTTTAATTACCAGCCATTATAGACAGCTGGAAAAATCAAACCAAGCAGCTCGTGCTACTTTCACGCGAGCCCTAAAATTTACCATTGTTTCGGATAATGTTGCATCATGGTACATAAATTCTGTAAGGTGACCCATGAGTGTTTGCTGGAATTTACTTTAGGTTCACTTATTGTCGCTTAGCAGACTAAACAAGAATAGATGGCTCTTCAAGCAGTTATAGTAAATTATACTTATGGCAAACCCTAATGCCTCATTAACTCGAGTCAAGGTCTATTTCCTTTTTACGGCGTTAACCATTGGAAAGCGTTGTTTTTAATTTATGAATAAGGGTGTAGAGGAACCTTAGCTCTCATATTTACATAAACACGATGTACAATTAATCTTCTGTAAAATAACCAGAGCACCATTTGGAGAATAATAGTCTCCTTTGGAAGCCCATCTAAAAAGATGCTGTTAGGGAACTCGTATTAGTGTGTGCTTATGCATCGACAGTAATTCGTTGGATCCATTAATATAAGAAGAATGAGCACTCACACTTTACATTGGGGGTGCCCTTTGCGGAATCGCTCGCGGTGCTGCAATTCCCAGGGAACTTACTGGCAAACAGGGGGTGGCTTGCCTCTCAGTGTTAATTTTGGAGGTTCACGCCCAGCCTCAGTAATCAAGTTTCATTGCTGGGAGGTGGGGCCAGCCCCATTTATAAAAAGGGGGTGGAGCCAACAGTATCCAGGCAGTAACTGCTCTGTAGAGAAATCAAAGATGGTCAATCCCAGTGCTACAGATCTAGCCATTTCAGACTCTTTTAACCAAACTTTCTTGCCTTGCACAAACAACTAGCATGATTACAAGACACCGCAGTCTGTGCTGTACCACCGTATTCCAAAAGGGGAAAGACGAACCCAATGCAGAAGTGTATTGAAAACCATGTTATCTGGCCAAGCTCTACATCAGCATATAAGACCATTGAAGAGATCAAGTCAGATCCCTTCCAAAGAAGAGCATTGATGGCATGAAATGTGCTGGGCCACAATATGTTGCTCTCAATGCTCTTTTAAGGCCTTTATTTTTCACATCAAAACGTATGACATGAAAATATATTTTTGCCTGTCTTCTGCAGAAAAGGGTTCAGACAGGGCTTTTTTTGCTTGTGTTGTGCTTCTTTGAATGCTGCTTTTAATTACCACCACTGGTCGCTTAATCGTTTTTCTTTTATAATCTGAAATAATTCCAGTTCATTCATTCTGCTTCACGCAGCCCTTGTCCCCATTTTAGAGAATACATCACATGCCAGATCTCTCAGCCTTGTATTGATTGATTCCTTGCAATGGACCTTAAAACTCCATTAAGGAAAGAATTGGAAATGTGAAATAATTTTGCATTCTTTTATTTCCTTACTTTCTTTTCTTGTATGGCAAGGCTAAGAGAAGTTTGAAACAATTAATCTTACCTCAAAATACTTCTCTAACTTTAAAATCAACTTGAAAGCAAAGCATAGAGTAGAAGTGAGGCAAAATAGATCATTTTCCCCTGCGTGCATGAAACTTTAATGCAGTGACAGAACAGTATTACCTTTTTTCCCCTCCCTGGTGCATTATGCTGATAGATAGCACCTTGCCACATTGCCTTCTGTAGCAAAATGAAAGACTTAAGACTGTACTTTAATAGATGAGGTATGTCACCAGCTTAAAACAAAAAAACAAAAACTCAAAACAGTAAGACGATTAAACCTGTGCTGAGGTGACAGCATTGATCACATGAAACCTAATTTAGACCACCCAAAGCCTCTCCATTGTTAATTATTAACATTAATTTTTCATTAAGTGGCCTATTCACTCTCTGCTCCCCAGAACATCTCAGTCATAAAAATGAAGTTACAGAAACTTTAAACACAATGTGAAGTGCAATAGAAATTATATATGATAGTACATGACAAAAAGGTAAAATTTCAATAGAAGGAAGTTCTTTAGATTTTAACATGTCCACTTCCATTCATGTCCCAGTAAAAGATTAGAGTGTTTAGTTGCAGGTAGCTCTACAGTTAATGATATATTTGTACATGCGTTCCTCCACAACATTTTTGGAAGATGATGTCCTTTAAGAGGGAAGTAAAGCAGTCGCAATTAGGGTGCTGCAGACATTTTGAATCACTATGGGAGGGGGGTAGTAGTAATGTATGGAAGTGAGAGCTGGACCATAAAGAAGACTGGTCACCGAAGAATTGATGCTTTTGAATTATGGTGCTGGAGGAGACTCTTGAGAGTCCCATGGACTTCAAGAAGATCAAACTTATCCATCCTTAAAGAAATCAGCCCTGAGTGCTCACTGGAAGGACAGATCCTGAAGTTGAGGCTCCAGTACTTTGGCCACCTCGTGAGAAGAGAAGACTCCCTAGAAAAGACCCCGATGTTGGGAAAGATGGAGGGCACAAAGAGAAGGGGACGGCAGAGGATGAGATGGTTGGACAGTGTTCTTGAAGCGACTAGCATGAGTTTGGCCAAACTGCGGGAGGCAGTGGCAGACAGGAGTGCCTGGTCCATGGGGCCACGAAGAGTCGGACATGACTGAACGACTGAACAACAACAACATGGGAGGGGGGACAGAATAAACAGAAAGTATATGATCATAAAAGGCCTGAGTATCTAGAGGAGGTTTTTTGGGGGGGGAGTGGAAACATCATTCTAGTTCAAAGATTGCTTTAAACAGCAAATATTACGTTTTCCCACCACACTTCCAAACATTGAGAGCCAGTGTGGTGTAGTGCTTAGAATGTCGGACAAAGAACTAGGAGACCAGGTTTCAAATCCCCACTTGGTCAGGAAGCTCACAGGGTGACCTTAAACCAGTCACTGCCTCTCAGCATAAACAACCTCAGAGGGTTGTTGTGGGGATTAAATGAGGAGGGAGAGAACCACCTTGAGGTCCTTGGAGAAAAGATAGAATATAAATGCTATGAATAATAATAATAATAAAACTTCCCTACCCATTTTCTTCTCATGACAGTCATGTGAAATAGCTTGCTGAGAGAGTGTGACTGGCCTAATATTGGACTTCCTGCCAGGGTAGAGATGTGAGATAGATAGATAGATAGATAGATAGATAGATAGATAGATATTCTGAACTCTTGCATCTACAACTTTTTAATTGATTGGGAGACATCTAACTTAAAATAGTAATACAGGAAGAAATCCCACCTCTCATTTTGCCTTGTATTGTGTTTGTTTGGCTTCTATTACCGTTCCACAGTGGCATGTCTAGGTTGTGCTACAGTTTCTCTGAGTTTGCATCTTCACTTGTAGACATATATCTTAATTTTTCCCCTTTGTGAAGGATGTGCATCCAGATTGGATAGCGCCCACTAAAATAAGTGACTCGATGAAGCTAGGAAGACTATAGATGATGGAGCTGAAGGTTGGAATGGGATGAGGTTTGTGTACTAATAAAAGGGAATTATGTTTGCCTTCTTTGAAGTTTATGCATTTAAAGCACAAGTAAAAGGAAAGCAAGGAAGTGGATACACTGGGATTCAATTCAAAATAGAATATTAAATTAAGCCAACAGGAATAAATCAAGTATAGATTTCACAAACTGTTCCAACGCAGCAAATTTTAATTTCATGAGCTCTTTAGTATTATTAAATTATCCACATTCATCAAATGATCTGAGCTGGGTGAAACGAATTAAAAGCCAATACAATTTGCTCATCAGGCAACTGCTGATTTGGATACCATTAAAAACAAAACAAAAAAAAACACAAATATGTGAATTGGAAATTGCAACTTTTGCAATCTGAATCTAGGCTGTACAGAAGTTCCAGGGGCGTGTGAGATTCAGTGGCCAGGATGCATGCTTCAGATTGCAACCTTGGAAACCCGTTCTGTTGTGTATGGCAAGCCACACTTTATGTTTTTAATCCATTGCAGCTGAGCAAACTCCAAAGGAAAAACAGCAACACTTAAATCGGTCTTTATTTGCAATAACAACAAGCTGGGGTGACATCATCTCCTTTGAAATAATCTAAAATGCTTAGAACTCTGTATTCTGGGGTTCTGAATGGAGTACAGTTCCCTTTAGGATCTGATATAAATTCCTTCAGAAATATTTCCTTTTGTCTATTATTACTAAGCAAGGGTGGACTATTGATTATAACAATACCTCATAGGTAGTGAAGCAAACCCTTAGCAAAAGAAGAAGTAAATCAAGCTATTGATATTTCTTTGTGCCTAGCCTCTTAGCACCGGTATGCCGTAAGTATATGTGAATAGTATTGGAAATTGTGTTTCTCTCACCGCCCCCCCCCCCCGCCCCCATCTGCAATGAGTTTCTTGCTCTTCAAACACAGAAGTGAGGGTGGTTATACAAGAGCTGCATTGCAGCATTCTGCAGCAGCACCTGCCAGCAGGACCCTTCGTTGCATCATATATCGGCATTCTAGTAATTTGACCCTGAAGGTTTTCAGTGAATCAGACTCCCATTCAGAAGCTGATATGGTTTAGAAGACAGCTTCTGCCTGGCTTGAATTTTGTGTGTGTCTGTGTGTCTCTTTTAATAAGATCTGCTTTTGGATCTAAATGAATAAGCCTGACATAAAACAGTATTAAACCTATTAGGCTGTCCAAGTTTTCTTTTATGTGCCATATCAAATTTTGTTCCATATTGTTAACCTTTGGTGATTTCTACGAAAGGATACTGTTTCCTTCCAGTTCTTATTTCATCAGTTACCATTTCACTGTGATTCCAGTGCAAAAGCCAGAGAGGTTTCAGGTGTTTATAATGAGGGAATAGATTAAATGGATTTGCCAGGCTTCAACCATTATCTCACTTACAAGTATGATCTAGCTGCACACTGCAGTTGACAGCAGATCTTTATTTCATATACTGGTTCTTATTTCTGTGAATCAGGTCGCTAATATTTAGAGGTTTTGGTCTGAGGTTGGAGGTTCAAGGCGATAAGAGGCTCAAAGTAATCTCAGTATCTCATGAACAGCATTTGAATCCAGAACTTCAAGTCCAGAACACTCAGCAGGGCATCACTATGACCAAGTTGGCCAAATAGTACTGTTCATTTTTTACTATAGAGTTTATAAAACTGACTTGTGACTGAAGTGGAATTTGGAGCGGTTCTAGAGATTATTCTCCCAAATGTTGAAGCTAGGAGGTCTCCTCAAAATATTGTGCCTTTTTGCTGCGTTCTAGTAATTTTACCACCATTGGCTATGCTGGGTCTATTCCAGAGTTGCCAACAATTTGGTGACCTGTGGGCACAACTGGTATTTTGAAAGAGTGTTTAGAAACCATAGATCTACAAATCTTTCCATGAACCAGCCCAAGTGCTAAGATCCTGGGGGGAGCATCTTCTCTTGGTCCCAACCACCTCAGAATCATGGTTGTTGGTGATACGAGAGACCGTCTTTTCTATGGCTGTTGCCATATTGTGAAATTCCCTCCCAAGAGATGTTAGAGAGCCAGTGTGGTGTAGTGGTTAAGAGCGGTAGTCTCGTAATCTGGGGAACCGGGTTTGCGTCTCCCCTCCTCCACATGCAGCTGCTGGGTGACCTTGGGCTAGTCACACTTCTTTGAAGTCTCTCAGCCCCACTCACCTCACAGAGTGTTTGTTGTGGGGGAGGAAGGGAAAGGAAAATGTTAGCCGCTTTGAGACTCCTCAGGGTAGTGATAAAGCGGGATATCAAATCCAAACTCTTCTCTTCTTCTTCTTAGATTGATTCCCTCTTTTTTATTCTTCCGCCAGCAAGACAGGCCTTTGAAAACTAAGATGCAGATAATGCTGATCACTTGGCTGCTGTCTGGGCAAACTGTTTTTTTATTTTTGGTTTAAAATGTGTTTGATGTATTTTAATAATTTTAATAATTGTTTTTAACTAGGTTTTTTATTACTTGTATCCCAGCTTGGGGTGAAAGGCAAGATATAAATACATTAAAGAAATACATTATTCTTTTTCATGTATGATAGCAACAAAATTGAAGGACACAAGTGACCTATGACTGGACACAAGCGAAGTTACAGGGAACCAGGCAGAGGGCCTTCTCGGTAGTGGCACCCACCCTGTGGAACGACCTCCCATCAGATGTCAAAGAAAGAAACATCTATCGGACTTTTAGAAGACATCTGAAGGCAGCCCTGTTTAGGGAAGCTTTTAATATTTGATGAACCATTGTATTTTAATATTCTGCTGGAAGCTGCCCAGAGTGGCTGCGGAAACCCAGCCAGATGGCCGGGGTATAAATAATATATTATTATTATTATTATTATTATTATTATTATTATTATTATTAGGCTCCATGATGAGTCATGTCTCAGATCCCTATCTTTTTGCCATAACATTACTGGAAAGCACCAGATTACAGAAATTTATAGTTCAGTCAATGGAAACAGATGTTATATGTGATTTGATGGGGGGTGGGGAGGGGACGAATGTGAAAAAGAATTATTGCATCCAGTATATGGCACACATACTTATTCTCCACCCCAATTTCTTTCTCCCCTGCCTCTCTCCAATTGCTCTGCTTTCCTCACCCCAGTCTCCCAGGTTGCTTCCCTTTCCATCCTATCCTCTCAGTTCCTGTACTTGCTGTTCAGCTGCTCAGGTGCTGATTTGAATATTGAAAAGTACATGCAGCTGAAAGAGGAAGTGGGGAAGGGTGTTGCTCTTCCAGCTTCCTCCTTGAACTCTGTATACTACAATACCGTCTATCCCTCATCTACATCTCACAACAGAGCTCTCTGTACCGAGACAACATGTACCTCAGCAAGCAAATGGCTGCTGCATGGGCACTGCCCCACCCTTACAGCTGCTGCTTCTCACAGGAACTTTTCCATATAATATGCTAGAACTGGTACTTAAAGTAAGAGTTCAGAACCCTAAAGAGAATGACTTCATTGAAACTTAACTGGACAGACAAGAGCTGACTTATCAAGATTTGCTTAGAGTGAGTTGCCATGAACTGGGCAATAATCCTGAACAAGTGGAAAGGGTTAGAAAGTTACCAAACTCTCTGTACTTTCCAAGTAGGTAACCACCTAATGAGAAAGATGGCAGTGAGTGGTGGGATGGTGGAGCTCAGAGGCTCCACAAATGCTGGAGTTGCCACAATGGCAACTCCAGACCTATGCAGTCACTTCAAGTCTGAGCAGCCAATGCCATCCTTTTATGCCTCTTTATTGACACCACATCAAAAGGTGCAGCATGTTGACTGGATGTGGATGCAACATTAAAAGTGGACTCACAATATATTCTTTGGGCGTGCTGTGAGACCGTCTTCACAGGTGGAGCCAAAGTAAAAATAAATAAATAACCCAAACACCACCAAGCCACCAGAAGTGTGCACCTGCCCATCAGGCCCACAACTGTTTGTCTGTCCACCACTGCTGCTAACTGCATTAGCCTTTCACTGTTGCCTTCAGTGTTGTTTGGGGAGACTGGAGTTGGCATTTGGAATTTTCCACTACCGTCTCCCCTATTCCCAAGTTGCGAGCGATTTAACAAGCCAGCTGAGTCAGAGGAGGAGTGATGGCACCCAATAAGTACTAAATGGTGAGACACCAGTGGCTCCTTGATGTTGCCTCTCAGTGAAGAAAGGAGTCCACAGCTCATAAGTTCGTAATGCACTTTTTGCATTAAAGCTCTTCCTCTGCCACCTCATCTCCTTTAGGAGGGTCTGTCATTTCACACACTGTAGACTTGAAAATACATTAGTGTTTGCAATGTGTTTAGCTGGGAAATGCTCACACCTCATAAGTCTGTAATAGGTTCCTACATAACAGCACTTTGCTTCTGCAGTTCAGCTGTTTTAGCCCCAATATCATTTCACACGCTGTCATCTTGGAAAACGCAATCGCATTTTCAGCAGCTGCTGCCGTTAGGACTTGTTCGTGTATTACGCGCCATCTAGTAGGACACCAGCCGAGATTACTGTTGAGCACATGCTTCTCATTGAGCACTTGACTTGTAAGGGGATTTTCAGAGATGCCTCAGAGACAAACACTCAGCAGGACTATGTTAGGGGTGTTGTCTCTTCCATATGCTTTTTAAATCAGGTCAGGTGAATCAAATCAAACCCAAAAGGCAGCTGTTAAGGTAGATGTATTGCCCTCCAGGAACTGGGGACTAAGATATGTTTAGCTGCCATGCTGGGTGTAGAATATATTGATCGAAAAGAAAGGAACCACAAGAGCCATGCTTGGTTGGGACTGGAATGTATTTTTGCTAACTGAGGGAAACTAGTTCCGCGTTCAAGTTCAGCAAAGCTTGCACTGTCAGTTTGTCCTACCCAGACAGTTTGGCCTCCATGGTGTTTTGGAACATGGGAGGAAATGCTGATGTGAACTCGGTAGTACTACATGCAAAAGCTGGCCACTTTTTCTGCTTTATTGTGGCTCTACATTCTCTTTCCACTCTCAGAGTTTTTATGAGGGGAGGGGGTTTAGGCTGTATACCCGAATCTCTTCTAATTCCTGGATCCAGCAAAGGTTAAAATCTGATGGAGGATTCAATTGTTGGAATAGCCAGGCCAGTTTCTTGGCCCTAAGCATGGGTCATTAGTATAAGAAAGGAAGCTGCTCTGTGCCAGAGGGCAAGTGCGTGGACCCCCTCCCTCACCTGGACGGTAGTGAGAAAGACAAAGGCCACAGTTGTGTGTGAGAGAGAGTTGACCTAGATGCAGGGAGAGTTGGCCTAGGCAGAACTGCCAACAGCCAACTGTCAACGGCCACCTCCTTTGCTCATTCATTCTTTGTGAAATACACCTCCAATGCAAATACGATACAAATACGAACACCTACCATCTTTTAAGAAACCTGACTTGGGCAGTTCCAACACTACTGCATGTGTGGATCAGCAAAGCGCTGTTGACCTACCTGACATGATGACATTGTGTGGGTAGTGATATCATTGGCCAAGGTCCATAGTTCTGCATTGTTTGCTCTAGTTTCCTTAGTGCACTTACCAGTTTGTGCATGCACGGTTCACTTAAAACTTCCTTTGCTTCAGACCCTGTCTTCTTGCTGCCATTTTGGGGAGATCAAGAAATAGAGACACCTGTGCTCAAAGTTTCCCCCAGACTCTTCTAATGAAAATAACACTTCAGATGACTATTCTGACTCTGGAGGCCAAATAAAGAACTGTATCTATTTCTGTACAAATAATCAATTAGAGATCTGAAGTCTTTATAAAATATCCAACGTCCAGTTTGGAGCAGTGCTCCTAACACATTACACTCAGTGGAGAATTCTCTCTCTCTCTCTCTCTCTCTCTCTCTCTCTCTATATATATATATATATATATATATATATATATATACTTTAAAAAGGAAAGCTTTGTAACACTGATGGGAAGGTCAAGCCTATATAACACTGCCAGAACCCTTGTGTTCTTGGAACAGCTAGCTATTCCAAATCTGGTGAAAAATGATTTTTGTGAACATGCATCTTCAAAACCAAACAGTCTCCTACTACCAGCAACTGAAGAATTACATTTTCTTGGAGTGGGGGTTTGGAATGAAGCCATGCAGCTCTGTCAATCCGCTGAGATGGCTTATAGGGCTTTCCTCTTTCAGTTTAACAAGAAACATGTCACATGAAGAACAAGGATATTAGGCACCTTGGATAGCCACTAGATGAGCAAAGGAGAGGGTAGGAAATTGCTCACGATAATTGTCGTAAGGAGGAACGAATTCACCCAAGGACAACAGCCAGAATGCAATTCGCACACTAGTCATGATAAACCCTGAGTGACAAAGCTCAAAATGGAAAAAAATAAACTCTTTTCCTAGACATTTTTGTACCAAATACTTTATACTGTCATTGATGTCACAGAAGGTTTAGAGGGCACCCCAGTGAGAAAGCTAGACATAAGCTTCCTTGTGGCTCTTGAACCAGAACAGCAACAAGAAAGTCCTGTGCCCACATACTCCCTGGGTTGGGGCAAGCTGTGAGGGGATAGGTGAGAGATGGGCAAGGTATAAAGGAAGGAAGAGGGCACCAGGTGTGTGGGAGGAGGCAGAGTTGGCAGGTAAGTGGGTTTGGCATGTGGAGCAAGCAGGGTAGGCACCCCCTGTATAAACATAAAAACATATATACATACATACATACACATGCACATTTAAAACCCTAAAAATATTGGCAGCAGTGTGAGGGAGGAAATTGTATGGTAAGCAAAGGATGGGGGGCAGGAGTGATTAAAATGCAAAAAATAAAATGGTTATGAAGGTGCGGAAAGTTTCATTAAAAGTTACACTTTCTGAGTTCCATCAAAATTTAATAAGCGATAATGTCTTCAGCTTCATAGAATTTAATTTTGTAGCTTATGAAAGGAATAATTAAAACATACCAAGCTATCAGTCATTTTGTATTTTATCTGCCTTCCAAGGTATCACTCATAAAGCAGTAAAGGTTTTTTATTTTTTAAGGCAGTGGAGGGGGTCCCTAAGAGTTCCTTTAGTCAGCATATCAGCATTTATTAATCTAGAATCCATGGGGATGGAGGCTGAGAAAAAAAGAAAGAAAATATGGTTGGCCTTTGGATTAACTTCATCAGATCTATCGGTCTGGAAACCATTCAAAACAGCTGTAGCTGTAGCTGATCAACTGGCTCAACAGGGAAGCTACTTCTCCATTTAAAGCCAGCTTGCCTGTTCGGCAAGGTGATTGCATCCGGTTAAACATTTCAAAATATCTGGATATGTGCACACTTCTTTCCTTCCTGCAAATATGGCTGCCCAGGGGCAGTGTGTCTTGCTTTGCAGCTTGAGGCAAAACAGGACTTTCTGCCTTGCCCTGCTGTTACCACCACTGCCACGACCACCAGCACTGCCATGTCTGCACCACTCACCCTGCCACTGCCAACACCACTGGTGGATAAGCAGCGCTGGCATGGGCACCAATTTCAGGTGAGATCTTGCCAATTTTAGGTGAGATTTCGGCAATGTCAGGTGAGATCTCTGCAAAATCTCACAGGATTTTAGCAATATCTCAGCTGAAACCACCACCAAGATCTTGCTTGAAATCAGCACTGATGCCAGTGTTGCTTCTCCACCACTGGCAGAGGCAGCGGGGCAGGCAAAGTGCCTGCGTGGGGGTGTTGCTTCAGGGGCTTCCGCCACCTGAGGCAGTGGTCTTACCCTGCCTAATGGCTTCACCGGCCCTGTGATTGTCTAAGGACCAAGCCCCATGTTATCTATGTAGCTGTGCCTTTACACTCAGGGTGGTTACTTGTGGGTGGGGAAGGGCAAGGCTTGATCCGGATTGTAACCCAAGCATGGGGGAGGGGTGTTGTTGCCCTACACCTGCAAAGCAGTATCTAGGAACCAACCCAATGAGTTTTAAAGCAATAAATAGCTCTTCACCTGGACAATAAGGACAATGAAAGGGGCCACCACACAGGGAAAACAATTTAAATAATTGAATTGCTGTTATATTAAGAATCTTTGAAAAGCTTCATTGCTTCACTGTACTTACGACAACCCCATGGTACACAGATGTAAAAACAATGCCGTTTCAAATCTGTCTCAGTGTACAGAGAATCCCTCATTATAATCAGTGCCCCTGATGAATAGCGGTAAGTAACTCAAAGCACATTTGATTTCCAGAAACTATTTTTGTAGTTACTGCACTCAGTTGTGAGTTATATCTTTTTACTATTTAGCAGAGTCTGTTTTGGTGTATCCATAGAATATACCTTTTCACATGGGCAATACTGAGGAGGGTGTAAACAGTTCGGATTAAGTTACAAATCCTTTGCTTTTCCAGTGCATTTATCTTTAGCTAATTCTCCAATAACCTGGTGAGGTGGAGGATAAGCTAGTGTCACAATACATTTACCAACAGAGAAACCTGAGATCGACGTAAGTTGCTTTTTTAGCAGAAGAAAGCACTGGAATTCATCACAGAAGAAAAAATGGTCCTGACTCTGGGTTCAATAAAGTCACCGTCTCTTTAGATGGAAATTTCTCAGCACAGTCATGAATTCAATGAGTACTGTTGGGCAACCTGCTTTGTGCTTGAGCTCTACCTCTGCAGGCTGTCATTTTCTATTTGCATTGCATCAGTGTAGCATGAATCCTGAAGGTTTTCTATTTCCTTCCGTAATGTTAATTGGAACACTTGCTGGAAACACCTGATTCATTTGCTGTGTGGGACTCTTTTGCATTGTGCCCTTGATGTATTTTCATGCTCTGTTTATTGAGAATTGGTTTGTCGTGTGTCACAGTTGTGGGGGAACATTTTCAGCTTGAGGGACATGTTCTCTTCTGGGCAACCTTCTGGGGGCCATATGGTAAGAATGGGTAGGACCAGAGGTGAAAGTTGGTGGAGCAATTAATAAGTTTCAACACTAGTTTCTACACATACACACATTCAAACCCTCTGTCTTGCACTCAGGCAAGCAAGAGACATTATCAGAGTTCAAGAACACATTCCAGCCAAGCAAAAACACTCAAGGAGCGTTTGCAACAGGACAGGTGAAGGATGTGACTTGGTAGGAAGTGTGGCCTGCAGAGAGTTACTCAAATCAAGGGCTAGATAGAGAGGTCCTGGAGGTCCACGTTGAACCCCTGGGCCTCAATTCCCTACATCTATTGTATAAGATTTAAAATTTGAATGGGAGTAGCGAGACCTATGGCAGATTACATCTGGTTGTTCGTTTCAAATATTCTGATTCCAGGTATCTCCACACCATACATTTAAAGCATACATTTAAGGCAAATATTGGGAATTGTTGTTTTCCCCATATAGGTACAATTCACAGCACCCTTAACAAACTCTTTGGGAGACATCATGTGCTCAAAATGTATGCTGCGGATCTACCCTCTATGGCACATGAGATACTGTAGAGAAAGAGAGAGGCAAATAGGAATCACTTCACAAAAGCCACCTCACCTCTTAAATAATGTGTGTGACAGGAAATTGTTTACAGATTCAGAAGGATTCTTTTCAGAACTGATCCCACAGCTAACACGGCTGGTTCAGCATTGAGCATCTTGCTATTCAGATGTTAACTGTCAAGAACTACAAGCTGTCACGTTACACTTGTGGCAAAGAAATTTCCTCCTACACATTATCAAAGCATTTTTTCCTTATTTTTTATCTTTCCAGTAAGTGACAGGTGAAGGGAATTTTGTTTTGGAATGGACAGAGGCTGTTCTTCACCTGATATCTTATTGAAAACATAGTTATAATAAAAGCAACACATTGGCACCAGCAGCTTGCTTGTTTGTTTGTTTTTTTAAATCAAGGCAGCAGGAAATATAAACACAATTTGACAACTTTGGAGGAAATAAAGACAAAGTTGCTTTATTGAGTTCCTGAAACTACGTTATTATTTTCAGTCTACCAAGTGATTAAAGAGTTAGCTAGGAAGTGTGGATGTTACAGCCCACCAATTCCCCAAGGTCACCCAATAATTGGCAGATGGGAGAGGTTCCATCCTGTCAACTTTCACAATTGCACCCGGCTGCCTGCCTACTTGACAGAGTAATGCAGTAGATGAATTCAGCTCACGCTGACAATAGGCAGCATAGCAATCAGCCAAATCCATCAAATGAAGTTTTTTTTTTTTTACATATATCAGGGGAGAGGGAAGAAACACCACCTATACAATGTGCTTTTTCCTTTTCCTGTGAGGCAATCAACGCCTTTGTTTTCTTGTGGAAACCAAATCACCCACCTCTCTTTGCTTTTCCAGATGACTGACCCCTTAATGAATGTAATTGCGACCTTTAGTAGTAACTTGCCTTTTCACCACTGAAAAACTGTACAGCCCACACACAAGGATGGGGAGTCTGTTGCCAACGTCCCATTCTTTCATGGTAGGGGTGGAACTACGTGCCCCACACATTTAAGTATGGGGAGTTGGGGAGGGGGGCTGTAGCTCAGTGTGGTAGAGAACCTGCTTTGCCAGTTTCCATCCACAGCATCTCCAGGTCTGTCTGTGAGAGACTCACCTGGAACTGTGGAGAGCTGCTACCACTCAGTGTAGACAATACTGAGCTAGATGTGACCTGTCTTAGTGGCTAAGGAGGCTTTCCGTGTTCCTATGCTCTTATACTGTATACTGGATTTCTATATGGCAGAGTGTCTAAACACATGGTGCTGCAACAGTCTCCACGGTCTCTGGCATTATCAGGAAGCCCATTCCATTTTAAAAGCATAGACTGTATTAGGGGGTTGTTAAGCTATGCAGCTGAGCCCTGCCCCTGACACTGCTCTCACTAGCTGCACCCACTGGCGGAGGAAGAGGAGTGCGGGGGGAGTGCACCACCCCCGGCAGCGTGATCCCGGTAGGGTGCCATCACAGCTGCCCCCACCCATGCTGGGTGCCACGCCCCCACAGGCGGCACACCCCGCCCCAGGACACACGCCAGCCCCGCCCCCTGGTGCCGGAGCACGAAGCTCCGCCACTGGCTGCACCACCACCAAGTCCCACATTTTGAGACTGTGGCAGGGGTCCTATGCAGGGAGACCTCCTCCATGCAAAAATTGAGTTCTGATTAGTCTTGGATTCTACCTTACATGGAAAAGGTCTTTGGGTGTACATTGGTACATGCTGAATGTGCAGCTGGTAAGGGTAAGGATAGCCTCTGCAGCCCTGCTTTTACTGCATGAGGGGTTCATCGGGACCTCCCTTTTGAATCGGGGTATTCATATATCCTTATACGTGTACACCCATAACGCCTGACGTTTTTAATCTGCCGACAGATTACTGAATAATTTTCATTGCGGTGCTAACGCTAATTTACATTCTAATGCAAGTTTGCAGCAATTACAGCAGCCTCCATCTACAAAGTGACCTCCCCTGAAATATGTCATGTCCTACTTCAAAACCCCTGATCCAACTTGTATCTGACACTGCGTTTACATTAATGAAGCTCATTTGCTTACTTAACAAGAAACAAAGCTGAACCCACTGAAACTACAGCTTCTTACTAACCTGGCAGATGGGGGGGGGGACTGTATTACTTCATATTGCAGTATGGAGCTCATATATTCTCTTCTACATGAAATCCCCTTCCTACAGAAAACTAGACAGAGAGAGCTAGGCCCCATCTGCACTTATATGTTTAAAGCAGTATCATACCACTTTAAACAGTTATGACTTTTTCCCAAGAATCCTGGGAATTGTAGTGTTTTTTTATAAGTGTTGAGAGGAGACCCTTGCTCACAGAGGTGCAGATTCCAGAAAGGTTTAACACTCAACCGCTCTTTGCAGATAATGCTCCCAAACAGCATATGGGATTGCAAAACACTGTGTGTTTGTGCATATGAATGTCCAAATGATCCGGAAAATCTGAAATGGTTAAGACCATATTTTGCTAAATGTTACTAGCCAAAATCGTTTAGGTTTTACAAGTATGTGTAAGAAATCAATAGAAATGTCAGGACTTGATTAAAATGCTAAAAGCATTTTAATACGCTTCACATACATTATAGTACCTCCTGCTAGATGATAGTATGAAATCAAATACAATTTAAACAATAAAGGGTCACGCACACACCAGGTCAATGACTATGTGATGTGGTATTTTACAGCTCCAGTGTGGGGTCCATGCCATTCTCTGTGGCTGTTAATTATTATCCAACAGGCGAATTCATAAGTGCTAAGTAACGGCAACAGGAAATCCCCGCAGAGCATCTGGCTCTATGTATTTTATTACAAACACAAAAATAGCTGTTATTATAAATCAAGAAATTAATCTGAGGAAAGAAATATGAGGCCAAGTGGGAGGATGATGATTACATAAAGCAGATTATAATTTTATAAGTCTCAAGGTTCTTTAAAATATGCATTCTCATATATATATATATATATATATATATATATATACACACACACACACATATACATACATATATACATACAGTAGAGAGAGAGAGGGAGAGAGTGTTAGTTGCTTGAAGTATTTTAATTGTATCAGTGAGATCATTTCTCTTCCGCAGTGAAATGCAAAACTCTCGAGAAACCTGTGGCAGTTAACCTACTCTGAAATTTAAGTCCATCGGCACTCCAATTTATGCTGTCTCGTATGCCTGTGATACTGACATAATGAACTTGAAGCGCATTTGTGTTTTCAGTTGTTGGACCACAAATTACATATAATTCAGGATCCCTCAAAGGAGGGATAATAGGCAAATATAAAGATGGCAAGAAAAGCCTAGGGGCATGAGGGAAAAAACCTGTGTGAAACACGACCAAATCTGACCCATAGTGCTATAAGCCACTGGTGCCAAGTAAAGAACATGGTCCAAGGTCATCCTAGTTACACTGACTGAAGAACATACAATTTTGAAATGAAGGCTTGCCTTGTAGATTTACATGATACTGGTGTTCCAAGGGTGGAAAGGTGGGGAGGCTGAGCCAGCCTGGGATCTGCTGAATCCCAAGCCAAGTCTTCTCTGCCATCAGGCCTGATCCAGACTTGAGCACTGTGACAGCCCCGGAGCTAGGATCGTATCTCATTCTCCTCCTCACCACCACCTTTTGCCACAGCAGTATCTCCACTGTTCTGCAAAGTCCCACTGGTGAGGAGTGGGAGGTTTAGATTACAGCCTAAGTGTACAAACAGGATGGAGACTTATCCTCATCTGTACAAATTGTAATATGTATAAGGCTCACAGCAAGCATTGGAAAATGCATGTTGGGCTTTTCCATTCACAAGGTTGGTCGATGGGTGTGCCGGGTGGGTGCTGACCCATGACAGGGCCCTTCTTGGTGGTGGTTTTCTGCTGGTGGAATGCTTTCCCTGGTGAGAAGCAACTATCTCCCTTACTCCCTTATACATGAAAAAGCTATCTTTAGTCATCTCACCCCTTGCTTTTTCCTGTAAGACCAATTGCAGTCATTAACACTCATCAACAGGTTTTCCACACCTATCAGCCAATCACCCATTCCCACCACCCTTCTGAGTAATACCCCTCCCCACCTTCTCACTATATATAAGGGTCTGGTGACTTCTGTTTCAGTGTATCTGAAGAAGTGTGCATGCACATGAAAGCTCATACCAAGAACAAACTTAGTTGGTCTCTAAGGTGCTACTGGAAGGGATTTTTATTTATTTATTATTTTGTTTTATCTCCCTTACTATTAACATTTAGGGTTTTAAAACAGTTCTGTTCACCAAACATTTGGAGTTTCAAAGATGCTGTTCCTGGCAACCTTGCTATTATTAGTTTTGAGGGTATGACTGTTTTTGAAAAAAATGTTTTTCGATGCTCTTGTTTCTAAAGTTTTTAAATGTTTTAAATATGCTTTCATTTTATTTGTAACTGCATTGTTTTGCTGCTTGGTTGTTTGCCACCCTGGGCTCCTTTGAGAGGCAAATGGGATAGAAAAGTATCATCATCATCATCATTACCAATAACAATAGGAAGTTTTTCTCCTCTAAAAATACTGGAGCAATCTTATGCTTAAACTCGTAAGGCATAATCTGATTCCCTCTGACTGTTCTGTTAAAATGTTACTGTGTTTGTATTTTCCCCCAATAAAAAAGAACAACCCCACCTTATTTTGTAAGCCTGCCTCTTCACCACACTATTTTCCCATACAAATCAAAGCGAGAGGTAGAAAAGGGGTATAAATTACTAAATGAGTTTACTGAAGACTGCATTGTGAAGTTCTCTCAAAACATCAGATGGGATTATCCCACAGGCTTTGAAAATGACAATAATACATGTCCTGTCTTCTGCTCAGTATAACTTTAAACATTTATGAATGCACATGGATTAAGTTTGAAAGAAAGCAGTAGCGCCCACATCAAATGTTTCTGCAGCAAGATAATGCTTTTTGTTACAACTGTTGTCTTCTTGGGGGGGAAAAAACTCGAGGGCATTGCTTTGAGGAAAACCCCAATTTCTGAGAACATGAAGCCTTATAAATCATTTGTAATCCTCATTAAATGAAATCAAATGTGTACCTATTCTTAAGTACTAAGGCAGTCTGTGACAGAAATGTGCTCTGCAAAGACAGGAAGCAATTAATTCAGGGGGATATAACAGTGTGTGTGTGTGTGTATGAGTGTGTATATATATATAATATATATATATATAAAATCTCCCCATGTTTATATATATAATCACACTAAGGGAGGTTTTTCATGAACCTTATTATCTTCATTTCCAGTTGTCACAATCTTCAAGGTTAGTTACCAAAGATAATATCTTTCAAATATACAAAGCAGCATCATTACAATAAAAAGCAATCTAAAATTAACCATCAGAACAAAAGCTCTCACCCAGCTCAACAACAATTTTTTTTAGTTATTCTAAAGGTTGACAGTGATGGCATCAATGAGCTCTATTGTGGAAGTAGTTCAACAGCAATGGGATTTCATTGGGGGCGGGGGAGCCCCATTCATGCATGAGAGGGAAGCACGACTTAGAACCAGCCCAGCCCCTAGACTTCCGTCTTCACATAAGAACATGCCTGCACATAACATTAAGTGTTTCTCTAGCCCAGCGCAGTGGTCTAGATAAGGTAATGCCGTAAAGATAGTAGAACTATTTGTTTTCCTTGGAGTGGAAAGTAAAAGTGCTGAAATTAATGGAGGGAAGTGTAGGAGGCCCTTTATTAAGGCTTCCAGCCCTCACTCCCTGACAATTTCAGTCAAATTATATCACCAACCTGGCACCAAAGGAGCCATCGTAAAAGGTAAGGAGCACAAACATCTCTATCACATCCAACACAAACTTTGTACATTATGGACAGCTCCCATTGTGTGTAGAAGTTGCTGTTTGGGCTATATGTGGACTACAATAGCACTGCAGTAACAGGGAAGCACAAGATACACAGAAATAAATTTTAAAAAATCTAATTTCCCAACAATATGCGCCTCAATCATAGCTGTCAACTTTTCCCTTTTCTTGCGAGGAATCCTATTCGGAATGAGGGAATTTCCCTTTAAAAAAGGGAAAAGTTGACAGCTATGGCCTCAATATTTACTTTAAGTAGACCATTCCTTACTGTAGGCTATTATTATAAAGCTGGGAAGCTTATGGATCATGTCTCCCAGAACCTAAATGCTGAAGTAGACAGGTGAGACTACCTACTGCTGGGAACTTCCAATGATATCCACAATAACACTCTGTTCTGCTTTCTCAGCTCTGAGCTGGCTGAATGTTAATGACATCAGAAAATGTTTGACTTTCCACTGCCATATCTTCTTGTCGTCTTTGAGCACATAAG
The DNA here is from genome assembly GCF_009819535.1 of Lacerta agilis. Lineage (NCBI taxonomy): Eukaryota > Metazoa > Chordata > Lepidosauria > Squamata > Lacertidae > Lacerta > Lacerta agilis. The sequence continues at coordinate 88,648,608 of NC_046313.1, forward strand.
CGCTACCGGATATCTCCTGGATACAAAGTTTTGTGATATTATTTCTTTTTTATAAGTCTTTGTAAACTGGGGAGGGATTGGAGTGGGAAGCTCATCTAAAACTGCAGTGCTGTATCCTCAAGTTTCAGTTTAATCTCTCTGTTTTTCCACACACACACACACGCAATAAGAAGGAGAGATCAGTTCTTATGAGATAATCTGATCTCTGGAGGATTGCTGACAGGATTTGAGTCTTGTGTTTAGCCATGTGCCCAGAAAAGGGGGGGGGGAGCATCTGATTCCCTTGTGAAGCAGGTAATTTTTTGTGTGATAGTGGTGGTTTTTTTAAAAAAAACATTGTTCCACCACAAATAGTTTTATTTAAAAAGTATATTTGCATGCACCCAAACGGAAAGAACCGAATACTTTTATACGTTGACTTTGATGTATATCATTGCTATGTGTCAAATTATTAACCAGTGAAAAAAGGAATGAAATGTAAAAGTTGCTTACTGATACTTAGGTGTAGATATCAAGCTACAGGGCAGAAACATGTATGTGTTTCTCACTGGACTCTACTTTAACGTACATAGGAATAGTTACTGGGCGTATAGGGTAAGAAACTACAGTGGCCCTGTACTTTGCCTCCCATCAGTGAAAAAGCAACTTAGTTGGAGGGTGAAACCTGATTTCTTCATTGATCAGTTCCTCCCTGTTGGTGAGGACCGGGTCCCAGAGACATGGACCCATTGTTGCTTCTTCCACCTTCTAAAAAATGAAATTGTCTTGAATTGTTGTGGCATCTTTACTGTACCCCCCCCCCCGGCTAATTAAATTTCTGTAGCATAAATATTTCTGTAGCATAAATATTTCTTTTTCCTTTCCCGCCAACTAACAGACCATCTTGGCTGTCTCTTAGTGCAGATACCGGTCACTGAGCGTAAGCTTTTGTAGCCACCACCCACCATGAACCGCCATTGGCAGGATTAGTAGCAACAGCAGCAAATATGTTCTATGCTTATGATAACATTTTATCTTCATGTTAATTATGCTGTTTTAAATGTGCATTGTATATGTGACTTCCTTTGGCAATGTTTTCTTTTGAAATGTTTAAGATTGTTTTTCTGTCATTAACTTTGCTGTGTTAAATGTGCATTCTGTGGTTGACCACCTTTGTAATGTTTCTTTTGAAATTTTTAATATAATGTTTTAGTTTCCTGTTAATTATGTTGCTTTGAATGTATACTTTATATTTGACTTTCTTTGGAATTTTTTTTTCTGGATTGTTTTGGTTGATGTTTTAATATGTTGTAAATCTCTTTACCTAGCAGTTCGAAAGCACATGAAAGCGCAAGTAGATAAATAGGTACCACTCTGGCGGGAAGGTAAACGGCGTTTCCATGCGCTGCTATGGTTTCACCAGAAGCGGCTTAGTTATGCTGGCCACATGACCTGGAAAAACTGTATGAGGACAAACGTCGGCTCCCTTGGCCAGTAAAGCGAGATGAGCACCGCAACCCCAGAGTCGTTGACGACTGGACTTAATTGTCAGGGGTCCTTTACTTTACCTTTTAAACCTCTTTGAGATTTTTTTATTTCAAATATAAAGTGGTATAAAATGAAAATGGTGGTGGTGGTAGTGATGATGATGATGATGATAACCAGCTTCTTGATAACTTGGTATATACCCAACAAAACACCTGTTCTGCCTTTTGGTACACTGCTGGACTTGGAAGGGTGGGAGCAAATATAGCTCAGCAAAAGCACAATTACTCCAAAATATTGCATGGAATTACCAACTTTTCATTTATGCATAGCATTACTTTTCTTTGGTGGTCAATCCTACAGATCAACAGATATTTTATATATATATATATATATGTTGATGTTTTGCCCAAGGTAATATAATCATAACTGCGATTGTTTCAGCAAATGTGGCATTCCCAGGGTGACTCCTTTGCAACAAAGGATGTTGCTTCAGGAAGGACTCTTATTCCTTGAAAACTGCTATTTCCTAACAATCAGGCTGGTAAGTTTAGGTGCTGGGAAACAGTATCCCTTTACTGCCAAACACTGTGGGTGGGAAGGAAGGCGATTGCAACTTTTGACATCACTATATTGTGGGATGTAAACAGAGAGCAGTCAAACCCAACACTGCTAGAGTGGACATGAAGGTAACTCAGTCCTCTAGGCTTAACTTCCTGTTTACCTGGACTGAGTTACAGGAACCAGAAGTAGGTGTGGTCTTACCTGTTAGCATTTCACCCCTCCCTTTGTGAGAATCGTATGACTTGTGGTCTAAGAGAAGGGGGAGGGAACTGAGTCTTTGATCTCCCTATTTAACTTCTCTGTGCTATGTCTTGTCAGTCAGTTCAGACAGTCAGTTTCTATTCTATCTCTGCTGTAGATAAGGTGTGTGGAAGGAATTTAGCCACACAGGCTGTATAATCTGTATATATATTGTAGCTTGTAGAAATAAAGAAGAACTGTTTCAAGTTAATGTAGCCACAGCATTTATTAGACCTCTGAAGTTAGTACAGGTGCTCATAACACACAGTTGTGAGTCCAGTTATCCGGATTGAGCTGAAGGTGTTCCAGTCTTCTAGCCTGGCCCAGTCGGGGCACAAAGAGGGGCACAAGACGTGGATAGATCCTGGCTTAAATCCACATTACCTGGGAACAAGATCCCAGGGAACAGTCACATTCTTCTCCCTCACCCACCCAGTGGCAGCAGCAACAGGGAAACAGTGACAGGGGAGCATGGGAAGGCCTGCCTTCTTGCTCTGCCCCTCCCCCCTTGCTATCTCCATCATCCTGCACACACCTGTCTGCCTCCTTGCACACCAGGCTGTCAGTGTGACGACAAATATAGCGCGAAGAGAAAAGTGTTAATAGTGATGCCATTTAGAGGCAGAAAGCTAGTTGTCGTAGCAATTAATAAAATCACTATGTTGAGTCTTATCCCAAGGTATTAAACCCAAGCTTATTACAGATGTCAGCATCCTGATTTATGAAGAGACAGTTATGTGCAGATGGCCCATAAAAAGTCATTTCCTGACTAGAGTCCAGAGTAAGTTGATTTGTGGTTTAATGATTTTTATCAAAATGAAATAAGCATTTTTATCTTTGGATCTGATCTGTCTCTTTATGCAACTGCTACTCTGCAGTTACTTCAAAACTGGGCTTAAAGTCCGAGTAAATGGAGGTCATCTTTTTTCATGTCTCATTGGATGCTCTGAAAATGCATATGGCAACAATCTCCACTTCCTCTTCTTTGAAAGCTATGAAAACTCAGAGCATCATAAGCCATTTCCCCAATAAAGAGCTGCATTAAAATATATTGTGGCTGTATGCAGACCTGTGGTGAGAATCAGTGTGGTCCAGGGAATAGAGTGTTAGACTAGCACCTGGGACACAGGGGTTCAAATCCCTGGTCGGGCATGAAAATCACTATGTGACTTTGGACCAGTCACTTGTCTTTCAGCCTAATCTACCACACAGGGTTGTTGTGAGGATAAAATGGAGAGGGGGAGAAGCATACAGCACCGTGGGCTGCTTGGAGGAAAGGTAAGTTATAAATGCAGGGGTGGCTTGAGGTGAAACGTTCTGCTGCCACCCCTGCAAGAGGGATGGCAACCTTCATAAGGTCTTCTCCTTGGGAAGCCCTTGTAGAGTCTCCCCTGCTTGGGGTGGGAAGAGAGCCTTTCCAGATTCCCCATCCCACAAAGTGGCAGGACTTGGCACTAGCTTCTCCTTGCAGGAGAAATCTCCACCACACTGCCAGGAGGGCAAGGAAGATCTCTCCCTCCCACATGACAGCTAAGCTGGATGGCGGAACACCACCCCTTTTGCTGACTCAGCAGAAGGGGAGACATTCTACAGAGCTTTGTTGAAAAAATAGGTGGATTTACAATGAATGTAAATTTTACCTTTGTACAGTAGGCTAGTTTCTACACAAATTCATACTATACTCTATCCAGAGGCATTATCAGAGCTCAAGGACACTTTCCAGCCAGGCAAGAAGCACTCTGGGTCAATGAGGGGTGTGGTCTAGGGAGAGGAGTGGTGGCTTTATGAGAGTTCCAAGGGAAAGATAGAGATGCCTGGAGGCTGCATTCAACCCCCAGGTTTGAGGTTCCCCCCCCACAGGTATATAGCATACCTGCTACTGCCAACTTCAACCCAATTGCTTCATACTGCTCAAAATAAAAACAGCTGCGCATGTTTCATGCAGCAAACCATTTCTGTGAAAGGGTTTTGTTAACCATGACGATTCCTCTTTCTGGAAATCTGTATATTGTATTGCATTTGTAGAATCACCCTGTTATGTACTGAGTTGAATAGGATCCAAACTGCAGCAGGCTGATTGGTCCTAGAACAATAGGATTGAGATTGCAGCAGTCTGACTGGTCCCAGAACAATAGGATTGAGATTGCAGCAGTCTGACTGGTCCCAGAACAATAGGATTGAGATTGCAGCAGTCTGATTGGTCCCAGAACAATAGGATTGAGATTGCAGCAGTCTGATTGGTCCGCAGGAGCCACCCAATCCAGCTCCAGGTGGAAGTGAATCTGCACTCTGATTGGCATACAGGAGTATCCCGGAATTAGCCAATCACGTGGGGCCCATTGTGTAAATAGTGTATATAAAGCAAACGTTTTGGGGGAACTACAGTCCTCACTACTATGAGCTGAATAAAGAGCATGAAATTCACACTCGACCCCGAGTATCTTTCACTGGCGACGAGGATGGGATCCCGCTGAGCTGACTGCAACACACAGCACCGCAGCAACGCCACCTGCCGCACAGCTGCCTCGCACCGTGTATCCAGGCTTCAGCTCCGGGTCCCAAGGAACTCAAGATGGCAACAGACAGCAGCTTCTCGCCGTTCAACCCAGCATCAGGAGACTGGGAAGGATATGCCACCTGTTTCACCTTTCTTCTAGAAGCTAAAGGGGTCACCAACGATGCCAAGAAGAGGGCGATATTCTTCAGCGTATGCGGAGAGGAGACATTCGAAATCGCCCGGGCTCTCCTTGCGCCTGATGATGTCGCTACCGTTCCTTACAAAACAATAGTGGAACGGCTGAAGGGGCACTTCTCGCCACAGCCCTCGGTGGTGGCTCGTCGAAATGCCTTCTATGCAAAGCGGCAAGCCCCTGGGGAAACCATAACGGGGTTTGTGACCTCCCTCCGCCAAGCCGCTCGGTTCTGCAACTTCTCAGAGTTGGAGAACATGCTGCGTGACCGCCTCGTCGGTGGCCTGAGGGACGAGAAGCTGCAACGACGCCTCTATGCCAAGAAGGACCTAACGTTCCAGGTCGTTCTGGAGGAGGCCCTGGCAACAGAAGCCGCCGAGAGGTCGATGCAAGAGGCACGGCCGAGCGTGCCGTCCCAACCAAGGGTCCACCAGGAGGACCTCATCGACGATTCAGGATCAGACAGGGAGGAGGTGCACAGAGTACAGCAGCGCACTCAAGCCGTGCACACACCACAGCTGCCTCGACCAGAAGGAGGGAACTGCGCAAGCTGCGGGGAGAATCACGAGAGGAGGACCTGCCGTTTCCGCAATGCCGAATGCAGGCAGTGCAGAAAATCAGGCCACATCGCCCGGGTGTGTCGGGCTCAGCCCACCCGACGCCAGGCATCAGATGACCGCCCCAAGAGCCCCAGGTCCCGGGGCCCAACGCACCAAGGCAACTCGACGGAGACCACGGACTACCAGGTATACCAGTTGCCCCACCCCAACATAGAGAAAATTTATGTAGAGGTACAGATAGAGGGGGCCCCGTGCCGCATGGAGCTGGACACAGGTTCAACCCTATCCATAATCTCGGCACGGACTTTAAGGAAACTGTGCCCTAGTGGGGGTCCCAAACTCAGGCCGGCCCCATTCACCCTCCGGGACTTCCAGAAACGTAAGGTCCCCACAATGGGGGTGGGGACCTTCAGGGTGCAATATCGAGGGCGGACGCGGCAACTGGACTTGCTCGTGGTCAAGGGCTCCTATGTTAGCTTACTGGGATTGGCATGGTTTGGACCACTGGGGCTAGCCGTCACCGGGGTGAACCGCACTAGCTTACAAATGGATGTGGACGCCATATGCAAGGAGTTTCCAGCGGTTTTCGATGGGAAATTGGGACAGTATACGGGCCCCCCTGTTGCCCTACAGCTGGACCCCACAGTACGACCTGTCAGGCTCAAGGCCCGCCGGGTCCCGTTCGCCCTGAAACCCCGTATAGACGAGGAATTGGACCGGCTCGTGGAGCAAGGAGTGCTGGAGCCTGTACCTAATGCCACCTGGGAAACCCCGATCGTCACACCCGTCAAGCCTAATGGTTCAGTCCGCATCTGCGCAGACTACAAATGTACCATAAACAAGGCCCTCATGGCCCACGCATACCCAGTGCCAGTGGTCAGCCATGTCCTCGCCACCCTGGCTGGGTCAAAATTTTTTGGCAAGCTGGACTTGGCCCAAGCCTATCAACAGCTGCCAGTAGATGAAGCCACAGCAGAGGCACAGACGATTGTGACGCACAGGGGAGCGTTCAAGGTAAAGCGGCTGCAATTCGGTGTCAGCGTGGCACCAGGCATATTCCAGAATCTAATGGACTCGCTGCTTAAAGGGATTCCTGGCGTCACCCCCTTCTTCGATGATGTGTTGATTGCCGGGCCCATGGCAGAGGAGTTTGAGGACCGCCTTTGCACCGTTCTGCACCGTTTCCAGACGGCGGGTCTCAAGGTGAAGCGGGAAAAGTGTCTACTAGGAGTGCCTCAGGTGGACTTTCTGGGATTTATGGTGGATGCAGAAGGGGTCCACCCGACTGGGGACAAGGTACGGGCCATTTGTGATGCCCCAGCGCCCAAGGGCAAGACTGAACTTCAGGCCTTCTTGGGGCTATTGAACTTTTACCATGCCTTCCTTCCCCATAAGGCAGCAGTAGCAGAGCCCCTACACAGACTCCTGGACAAGCGGGCCCCTTGGGTGTGGGGCCAGCGCCAGGAGGCCGCATTCCAGGCAGTCAAGGACTTGCTCGTCTCAAACTCGGTCTTGGCACACTTCGACGAGAGGCTGCCGGTGGTGCTAGCATGCGACGCCTCACCCTACGGCATTGGCGCTGTCCTTGGACACCAACTCCCAGATGGAAGAGAGGTGCCAGTGGCATACTTTTCCCAGACACTCACCGCAGCCGAGCGGAACTACTCGCAAATCGACAAGGAAGGTCTGGCAATCGTGAAGGGCGTAAAAAAATTCCATGATTTCTTGTACGGGCGGCCCTTTACCGTGGTGACTGATCACAAGCCGTTGCTTGGTTTGTTTGCCCCCGAAAAGCAGACCCCCCAAGTGCTGTCTCCTCGTGTCCTCAGGTGGTCAATTTTCCTTGCCGGCTACCAGTATGTACTGATTCACCGCCCTGGGAAAGCGATGGGCCACGCAGATGCTCTCAGCAGGCTACCACTACCAGAAACAGGCCCCGACCCAGCACCCGCACAAGAGGTTATGAGCCTGGAGCTGCTTCCCGACCGCCCTATTCAGGCACAAGAAGTTGCACACCATTCCAAGAAAGATAGGGTCATCTCCCGGGTCCTGGACTGGGTGTGGAGGGGATGGCCCAGCAGCAGCCCCGGGCCAGAATTCGCTGGCTACACAACCCGTAAACATGAACTGTCGGCCCACAAGGGGTGCCTGTTATGGGGAAGCAGGGTCGTCGTTCCTGAGCCCCTTCGCAAAAGGGTCCTTGCAGCCCTTCACGAGACACACCCAGGGGTAGTGAGAATGAAGGCCCTCGCCAGGAGTTATGTATGGTGGCCAGGGATTGACGGAGAGATAGAGACCTGGGTCAAACACTGCCAGGCCTGCCAAGAATCCCGCCCAGATCCCCCAAGGTCCCCAGTGCAGTCCTGGGAGTCCGCCCGAGCACCATGGTCACGGCTGCACATGGACTTCGCGGGCCCCTTCCAGGGGAAAACATTCTTCATAGTGGTGGACTCCTACACCAAATGGCTGGAAGTCGCACTGGTACCATCCACTTCTACGTCCGCAGCCATCAAGGTACTACGCAGGCTGTTTGCAACCCATGGACTCCCTGACACTCTCGTCTCAGACAACGGAACCGCATTTACGTCAGAAGAATTCCTGACCTTCACAACGCAGAATGCCATCCGCCACATCCGCTCAGCACCATTCCACCCTGCCACCAATGGCCAAGCAGAGCGCATGGTGCGGACCACCAAGGACACCCTACGCCGCATGACGCAAGGGGACTGGGAGTACCGCCTTGCCACATTCCTTCTAGCACAGCACAGCACCCCCAGCTCAACGACTGGCCGGAGCCCCGCTGAACTACTAATGGGCCGGCGCCTTGCAATCAGACTGGACCGCCTCCACCCCGACAGAGCTCAGGATGAGGTAGTGGTGGGTGAAGGCAGGAACCCCCGGACCTTTGTGGCCCAGGATCCAGTGTACGCAAAGAATTTTGGAGCAGGCCCAGCATGGGTACCCGCCACAGTCACCAGGGTGACGGGCCCTGTGTCATACGAGGTGCTAACAGAGGGGGGGCAATGCTGGCGCCGCCACTGCGACCAGCTACGGCGACGATTCCCAGGAGAAAACCAGGAGGAGGACAGGTCAGAGGAGTCCCAAGGGAACAGTGGGGCATTGAGACCCGTAGAGCAGGAGGGGCCGGCAGGGGAGGCAGAATCAGTAAATACTGAGAGGACCCGAGAGGCCGAAAGGGCACCGGAACCAGAGCCACGACAGAGCGAGCTGGTTGCGCCAGACCAAACAGCCCCATCACAACCAGCAGCCTCGGAACACGAGCCAGAACCAGAACCCCTGACCAGGGAACAGCCTAGGCCGCAACGCACACGTAGGCGACCAGCGTACCTTGAGGACTATGGATGCAACCTCCCAGGCAGGACTGGAACTTAGAGGGGAGGGGTGTTATGTACTGAGTTGAATAGGATCCAAACTGCAGCAGGCTGATTGGTCCTAGAACAATAGGATTGAGATTGCAGCAGTCTGACTGGTCCCAGAACAATAGGATTGAGATTGCAGCAGTCTGACTGGTCCCAGAACAATAGGATTGAGATTGCAGCAGTCTGATTGGTCCCAGAACAATAGGATTGAGATTGCAGCAGTCTGATTGGTCCGCAGGAGCCACCCAATCCAGCTCCAGGTGGAAGTGAATCTGCACTCTGATTGGCATACAGGAGTATCCCGGAATTAGCCAATCACGTGGGGCCCATTGTGTAAATAGTGTATATAAAGCAAACGTTTTGGGGGAACTACAGTCCTCACTACTATGAGCTGAATAAAGAGCATGAAATTCACACTCGACCCCGAGTATCTTTCACACCCAAACAGTGCAGAGAGAAACCTGCATGCCTAACTAGCATGCCACATAGAGCTCTGCTCCTGCATTTCCATTCCAAGCAATCCCTCGCCCAGATGGCTGCCTTGCACCTTCTTCCAGTTTTCGTGACAATTCAAACAATGCCAAATTAACGGGAGCTAAATCCTTTTGACAGTTCTTGCAGACATTCAGAGGACTGAGCCGTCTGAAGATTTGATCTAAAACATTCCGAGTCTGTCAAAATCCAGAAGGGAAATGGAGTTTGAAATTGTGGCTGCAGGGTGAAGGGACTATTTCCTTGCTCACCAGGAGCTCAACAATTAACAGCTAAAGCTTCCCTGCTTGTGGCTGCAGAGTTAGGCTGTTCATCCTACCCAAATGAATGCCTATTAATAAAAACAGCTTCAGAAAGTGTCTTTGTAATAATAGTCGTCTAATGGAAAGCATCAACAGATTCTTCTGTCTGTGCTGGGAAGATAAGGCACTGATGAGGAATACTGTATACCAAGGATTTTTTTGCACTGGAATTCTTGCCATATCTTTAGGAGATAAAACCATCCTGTTCCTTAATTGAGTGAAATGAAACCCACGAGCGTTAGTCCTGCCATCTGCTCTTCCAGGTGCTCCCCTGCTTTATAGGAGATGAAGAAGGGATGTGACCTCAAATCCCCATTGCTTAACTTGGCACATCCCCAGAAGCCTTGAGTTTTATTCTCTTGCACGACACAGGATAACGGCGCTAGAACATATGTTTGTTGTATATGCCACTGAAAAATCCATATTTTAAAATGTGTATTATTTACACCTACATCAGTGCACAGAAACCCGAATAAATAGGCGACACAGAGCAGGCAACCAGCATAGACTGTTTGTTACAATGTATACCCAGCTTCCAAAAAATAGAGGTAACATTCATTTTTTTGGAACTGAAGTTCTAAATAGAGTGGTCACATACATGATTTACACCCCCTTAATCTGTTAACTCAGAACCTAGTTTGGGTTTTAGCTGCTCCTGTTTGTTAAATGGACTGGTAATAACAATGGATAGCTAAAGCCAAGCTGGCATAGTAAGTACCTTCCATTGGTAGCTGATACAGACTAGAAAACAGGGATGGGGAATCTGTGGCTCTTCAGATTTTGTTGGACTGCAGCTCCTGACCATCAGCTATGCAGGCTGGAACTGATTAGCGTAAAGAGTCCAGCAACATCTAGAGGCCACAGGCTCTCTATCCCTGGGATATAAGCTGTTATAAGCCTATGGAAAATGTTTCCTGTGGTAGCTTCTCACATGCAAACCAGACACACCGCCATTGACCTTTCAGCTGCAGCAAACCATAGCAAAATATCTCCTTCTGCATCTGCTCTCCCTGTCTCTTTCTCCATTCATCTTCTCACCCATTTTTCTCTTTTCCACATGAAACAATTTCTGTGTGCCCCCTTCTATGATGTCTGTGCTGTTTGCGGCAAACCTTCTCCAACACAACGTCAATAAATACAATACAGACTGTGTCTTTATTTTATTATTTTTTATTTTGAACTTCCATGTGTTTCCACGTATCCATTCTGATCCCATAACAAAAGCTAGCAGTTAACGTACGGCGTTGCATGAAAACTTCACACAAGCCCTACATAGTTAATGTCCTGTTAATAAAACTGGAATCTGTGGACCTGAAAAGGGGTGGGAGTGTGGAGGAATAGGACTTTCAGCCATTTTGTGTTTGGTTTATGGTTGTAAAATGTGAGTAGAAAAAGTGGTTGCTTTAGAGGCTCTTTGGTATAGAAGAGTTAAAAGTTCAGGTGTAAGTTTTGCTTAGGAAGCTCTGCGCTGTAGGGTTAAAGATTCAGTCTAGGATCCTCACAATTATAGGGAAATAGAAACTTAATTCTGTATTTGTATATTTGTAAATGTGCCATTATGCTTCCAGTGGTGGAAATTGCAGTGTAGCGAGTGTTGAAGCAGATGCTTGCATCTTGATTGAATGAGAGTTTGCTCACGTTATGTATCATTTGGACAAGGAATCTGAAAATTAAGGAAAAACAGAAACTTAACTAGGTGACTACTCTCCTTCTGACTGAAAAGTTGAGAGAGGTGAAAATATTGCATATGCCAAGCCAGATAATTGGGTAAATCAGCTGGCTAAAAAGGAAGCTAAATGGGCAAATCAAGAGGGTCAATCGCTGTAGAATTCTTTGGGGTTATTTAAACCCACAAAAACACAAATTCAGAGAGAATGTGTACTGCAGATCAGGAAAGGTACCACCAAGGTCAACTGGATGTCAGCATGGTTAACAAGCAGAGCCAAATAAGCTGTTTAGGGGCAAGGCGGCTTCCTTCAGCAAATGATCTATTTTAGCGGAGGCAACCAGGGGAGGAAAATATATTTTGAAAGTGGCAGGTGAAGTGAACAAATAAGAAAGATTAGTTTGCATGGATTACTTGCCTCTTTTCCTTCCCGTGTAGGTAGCTGCCAACATGTGTAGAAACTGACCACTGATGGAACTGGAATTCCAAAGTCGAACAGGTGTGTCTACTCCGACTCTAGATGGTGCCCTCCTTGGTAAGGTCTAGTATCATGGAGCAAGAGCTCCAAAATCTATTTTTCTGCCCTCTGGCACAGCGCTGTGCATAGCTGGAAATGGGCCAGAAGCAGCATAGACACATTAATTTGATTTTGGTACCTTGGCTCAAAAGGTGCCACCAGCTCTCAGTTTATTTTCAATCATGATAGCTACAATCCAATAGTCAGTATGTTCCATATCCCGCTGCTCTTGCCTGCTGTGGTTTTAATTGATTTTATGCTCTTGGATCTGTTTTTGATTATTCTGTTCTACTGGTTGTATTGTTCCCTTAATTGTACCATTTTGTTTTTGTTTTTTAACTTGGAGGGTGTCTTTCAGGCAGGGGACGCGAGGCCAAAGGGAGAGTGGAAACTTATATAATAGAATATAATGTGTATTTATTTAAAGCATTTTCATACTGCTTTATATTTAAAAATGAAATAACATTTCAAAGCACTTTGCAACCTCAAATAGAACATTACAAAACGTCAAAATAAAGCAAATTGCAAATGAAGGTCAAACACATAACACACATTCAAGGGAGTGTGATGAAAAGGAAAACAAAATGTTCTCTTAAATGTTTTTTGAAAAAGCAGATAACAGTCAAATAGAAAAATATAATAGAAGTCCACAACAACAGCATAATTGGCAACTCAACAAAACAACCCAATTGAACTGCCCCCCTCAGATACAGTGACGTCTCCCAGGTACATTCTTAGCAATCTTCCACGTGTAAACACCTCAGATTTTGATTAAAATTGCTGCACTGGATTATCTCACTTGCCAAAGTCACTGGTGTGAATAATAATAATAATATTCAAATCTAAATAAAAAAAAAATCCTTCCAGTAGCACCTTAGAGACCAACTAAGTTTGTTCTTGGTATGAGCTTTCTGAAGAAGTGTGCATGCACACGAAAGCTCATACCAAGAACAAACTCAGTTGGTCTCTAAGGTGCTACTGGAAGGAATTTTTTATTTTGTTTTGACTATGGCAGACCAACACGGCTACCTACCTATAACTTATTCAAATCTGTGCTACTGACAAACTTTGGGATTGTTGAGCTATACACAACAAAATGATTCATCAATTTTAGGCGTGCAGCTCAAATTGGGTCTACTATACCTAAAACTGTTAAGCCATGTAGACTAAAATCACATTTGGGACTATTCTGGAATAAGCGGCCCTAAAGCTTAAATTTTGTTAGTTTCATAGTATAGCCGCCCCATAACATAAGTTAGTCATGCCCTTTAACTTCAGTGGTCATTGTGCTGCTCATTGGTACTAGATATCATGCTTTAATACCACCCTTACTTCCAGTGCTCTCCATAAAAGACTTTCCCCAGTTGTTTCCAATCAAATTAGGATCCAGATTTCCTCCACGGCCCCAGGTCACAGGGTTAAAATGGCACAGATAGCAACAGCAACTAGGCAGGTGCACACACAAACAGACCTGAAAAAGACAGATGAGATGTTTTGCATTGGACTGGCCCAGAAGTGCACACAGGAGACGGAAGCACAGAGCACTTCCCACAAGCTCGCACATGCAGGATTATAATTACAATGGCTCGCCAGGCAAATATAAAGCTCCATATTTGAAATTCAAGTCACAAGTGCAGAGTGCACACAAACAAGCAGGATTAGAGAGGCTGTTGGTTCTGGTGGGCGGAGGGCAGGGTTGTCTGAAAAGATGTTAAACAGAAGTTAATCTACTTTTATATAATTTGTTTTCCTATTCTTCCCGAACTGGCTCACTTTGGAGACAGCTGCTTTTGAGGCTTACAGCATGCATATGGTTAGAAGGCATATCCTTGGCAGCCAACCCAAATGACAAAATAATGATGACTAACTGGGGAAAGGGTGGGGGAGAAGAGACGAGTGTATCATTTAGAGGAGATACGGCTGTATCAAAGTCAGTGAAACATGAACGAATAATTTCTGTAGTCAGATTGCTATCTGCCATGAACCCTCCCTTTTACTACACACTGCCTCTGATATTGCTACCAAGCAGCCATGTGGAGCCACTGCCAAGTCAATGAACAGCAAGAGCCTGAAATGTCTTCCTGGTGAATCCAAGCAGTTTCACCCAGCCTATGTTCTAAGGGAGGAGATTCTAATAATGTTATAACACCACACAGGATGCTGGACTATGCATTGGGAACTAAAAGAGTGTCAATGGGCCTTGCCAGAAAATGCCATGGGAGCCAGTGTGGTGTAGTGGTTAAGAGCGGTGAACTCGTAATCTGGTGAACTGGGTTCGCTTCCCCGCTCCTCCACATGCAGCTGCTGGGTGACCTTGGGCTAGTCACACTTCTCTGAAGTCTCTCAGCCTCACTCACCTCGCAGAGTGTTGTTGTTGGGGAGGAAGGGAAAGGAGATTGTTAGCCGCTTTGAGACCATAGAAACCATAGATCTACAAATCTTTCCATGAACCAGCCCAAGTGCTAAGATCCTGGGGGGAGCACCTTCTCTTGGTCCCAACCACCTCAGAATCATGGTTGTTGGTGATACGAGAGACTGTCTTTTCTATGGCTGTTGCCATATTGTGAAATTCCCTCTCAAGAGATGTTAGAGAGCCAGTGTGGTGTAGTGGTTAAGAGTGGTAATCTCGTAATCTGGGGAACCAGGTTTGTGTCTCCCCTCCTCCACATGCAGCTGCTGGGTGACCTTGGGCTAGTCACACTTCTTTGAAGTCTCTCAGCCCCACTCACCTCACAGAGTGTTTGTTGTGGGGGAGGAAAGGAAAGGAGATTGTTAGCCGCTTTGAGACTCCTTAAGGGAAAGGCGGGATATCAAGTCCAAACTCCTCCTCCTCCTCCTCCTCCTCCTCCTCCTCCTCTTCTTTTCTTCATTCTTCTAAATGGAACTGTAATTCTTCAGCGGTTCTTGGTGATCTCATCATAGGGCAAGGAACTCATGACTGAGTGTAGCCCAACATCACATCTCTATTTGGACCGCAGTGTTTCCTTCTTGGTCCCACCTAGCTGCTACTCCCCTGTCCCTCCATTTGCTTGCTGGACATCACACTAATTTGAGGCAGCAAACACATGCACACACACCTTTGTCCTTAGCGCGTGCGCGCATACACACACACACACACACACACACACACACAATTTTATTTGTATGCTGCATGTGCAAGGTGGCTTGCAAGCTGAAAAAGCTACATACTCACAAATGTAACAAAAGTAGTCATAAACAGTAAAGAAAACATATTTTTTTAAAAAAATATTTATTAAACATATTTCACAAAATTATACAATATACTATATTACAATTTATATCCCAGCCCATACAACAATTTTTTTAAAAAAAAGGAATACAAGAAATTGAAAAAGACCTACAGTAGGTTTCCAAATGTTCTCAAAAGAAACTGAATTACACTTGTTATTTTCTACACAGTGTCATACTATTATATTATTTTCATAAAGATTTTTGATAAAGAAATTATTATTATTATTATTATTATTATTGGAAAATTAAAAAGAAACAATAAATTTACATATATTAGCTGTACATTGCAAGACTCGTTCAAGATCTGCCAGGAGGTTTTTGCTGTCACAGTAATTTTTCAGATATTCTTTGAATATAATCCATTCTTGATTTACTTTTTGCTTCGAATACCCTCTTACCCCTCCTGTCATTTTTGCCATTCGCAGATATTCTAATAGTTTAACTTGCCATTCTGATTTTGTAGGTGTAATTTCATTTTTCCAATACGTTGCAATTAAAATTCTGGCTGCGGATGTTGCACACATAAAGAGAGGTCTTGCTTCTTTTTTTTATTTCAGTTGACGTTATCCCTAATAAGAAGGCTACTGGTCGTTTTGTGAATGGGATTTTTAACATCTTTTTTTTAGTTTGTTATATATAACATCCCGAAACTTCCTAATTTTTCCACATTCCCACAACATATGCATAAATGACCCTCTCCCCTCTTTATATCTCCAACAACTTTCCTCTACTTTTATACATTTTGGCCAATCTGGCCGGGGTGAGGTGCCACCGATATACCATTTTCATAATATTTTCTCTTAAATTATAGCATGCTGTGAACCTGATATCTTCTTTCCATAGTCTCTCCATAAATAAAACATATAAAGTACACAAGCAAACTGAACAATTTCCACATAAAGCATAATAAGATTTAACGTAAAGATACAAAAAAAATTAATAGCAATAACAGCAACCTCCCTCCCAACAAAACCCCCTAGGCAATACCCCAGTCTGTTCAGCAGTAGCTTTTGTAGCTAGAGTCCATCAGGGCCCACCCTCCTAGGCCAGGTGGGAAAAGGCCTGCAAGGTCTTCCAGGACTCACTGTGCATAGGGCCGGTGCTAGGGTTTTTTGCGCCCTAGGCGAGATCACCTTCTGCCCCCCCCCCGCCACCGCCAATCCCTAGCACCGGCCCTGCGGAGAAGCCAGATTTCGGGCTGCTCCCCCTCCCCGCCACTCTGCCGCTGGCGGAGCGGCACCGGGTGGCAGCGGGGGGCAGGCTGGCCAGAGCCCCCTCCATTTTGGCGCCCTAGGCAACTGCCTAGTTCGCCTAAATGGACGCGCCGGCCCTGACTGTGCAAACCAACTCATTTCCATTTTTTATAGCTGTCTAACTTTATGCCTGAAGTTCATCTCTTTTTCCTAGCTTGCTCTGTGATTTGCAGCTGTCCTGAGGACAGAAGAATTCTACACCATGTATGTAGGCAGTGTGACTGTAGCAAACACTGCCTTCTGTTTGTTCAGACAGCTTCAGAGACAGGCCCAAGTTGGACGGGAATTTTACTGGGGGTGGAATGCAGAAGGCTTATGGGTATTTCCTTTGCCAAAATATCTCCCAAGGAGCTTGGAACATATTTGAAATGAGATGAGTGCTACCAGCAGAGCTCCTTTTCTGCTATTGTTTTTCTTTTGAAAGATGTAAGGAACCTCTTTAGAACTGAGTTTGAGAAGTCAAGCTCTGTTCAGGGGGTTAGTACATGCTACCTGCCTTCTCTGGGCTGAATTTTTCATTACTCAGAATTCTCCAGAGTTCGTGTGCAGATGTTGATGCGCTTCACAGTTCATGATCCACTGGTCATCTTGGATACCTTCATGTTGCAAGTCCCAGGTGCTCTGCCAGATCCGTGTAATACATTTTGTTAGCAATGCATCTGTGCATGCTTTCAGAAATCTCAAACGAGATGGATGCTGGTGAAATACAAGCATCCCAGAGCACTGGGCTGAGTGCTGCTGATATTGATTTCAGCCAGAACATTGTGCACAGAACAAAGTACAGCTTTCCACAGAGGGATGTGGGACTCCAGCCAAGCGTGGGAGTTGGTGAGGGTGACAAACTGCAAGATTATTTAAGATGCAAAGCTAGAGTATTTTTATGTAGTTCAGCTTCTTCTAAATTCTGCCACTAAAAACCTTCACTCACAAATGTCTAAAGTCTCTCTCTCTCTCTCTCTCTCTCTCTCACACACACACACACACACACACCCCATGTAGGGCAGATCCACACCAAACATTTAAAGTGCATCCAATGCACATTTAAAGCACATGATGTTCCCCAAAGAATCCAAGGAATTGCACAGAGCTACAGTTCTCAGCACACTTAACAAACTACAGTGGTACCTCAGATTAATAACTTAATTTGTTCTGGAAGTCCATTCTTAACCTGAAACTGTTCTTAACCTGAGGTACCACTTTAGCTAATGGGGTCTCCCACTGCCGCTGTGCCGCCGCCACACGGTTTCTGTTCTCATCCTGAAGCAAAGTTCTTAACCCGAGGTACTATTTCTGGGTTCGCGGAGTCTGCAACCTGAAGCGTCTGTAACCCGAGGTACCACCTGGGATTCTTTGGTGGAAGCCATGTGTTTTAAATGTGCATTTTAAACAGTTCCTTAGTGTTCCCTGTGCCTTCTAGTAAGAAATGCCCGTGGGACAAAAGAGACCTGGGTGGAGTCTACACACATATAAAAAAAAAACACTCTGAAAATCCTTTTTAAAAAAAACGTTTTGAAAATATATTGAATTTGCCATAGCTCACATCTAAAGTCACATATGTATATTGCACTTTACAACACACTTAAAACGTTTTATTTGCAGCTGTATAGCTGAGTCCCTGCTCTATAAAAGTCATACAGTATTGTTGCCTGTGAAGAGCTGAGTGAAGTCTGGAGAGAGAACAGTCATCAGTGTATGGCTCTGATGAAATTCACAGTTTATTCGTATTGGTAAAAATGGATCAATTGATTATTATTTTTAAAGGTTTGGAGCCGTTTATCCTGAGTGTTTTTCTTTCACACTTCATTTCCGTGCCCTTCAGCATTGTCCTTACACTTCCAAACCTTCTGTACCAATAAATGGCTTTGGATATTATGAGCTTTTAATAAGCCATTCATTCCAGCCAAATGACACATCCATACATACAACAAAAGAGAAATAGAAAGGAGCAGAAAAGCAGGACGGAAGGGAAATGAAGAGTGGGAAAGGACCAGATGGTTCTCAATATTGCTTCCTTTTTATGATGTGCATTCCATCCCTTTCTAAGTTGATGAAGTTTAAAGCAGGGGTGAGCAGAAGGTAAAATAGGATCTACTAGTACATCTTTATTGTAACTGATAAGTGCAAAATGTTTAATTATTATTTGCTGATATTTAATTTTATTGTTTGCTTTTATATTCAAATGGATTATTTTTTAAAATTATTTTTATTAAAGATTTTCAAAGGTAGTACAATGTCTCTCTCAAGTTTTTCCATATAACATTTTTATAAGTCAGTGTTGGTGGAGAGGGAGCACCTCCACAGGCACATACTTCCACATGTGGTGGGAGTGCCCCAAAATCCAAACATTCTGGACAACAACCACACGAGAAATATGTAAAATAACCAAGCAAGTGTTAGAAATCACCCCAGAATTCGATCTTACTAAACATCTTCCAAGACAATAATGCCCACTTACAACACAAAGAACTCATAACCCATCTACTCTCAGCATTCAAATGGATTATTGAAATTTTTTGTTTTGTATGAGCTGTTTATTTAAAAGCTATGTTGACTTTTTTGTATTGGATCGTGTTGTTATTAGGTGTGTGATCTTTGCTGACTATTTTGTTGTTTCTTCAGCTTGTAAACCGCCTTGTGTATAGTAGTATACAAAGGCGGTACACAAATTAAAAGTGAAATGAAATGAAAATGAAAATAAATTTATTTATTAAATTTATATACCACCCTTCATCCTAGGATCATGGGGCTCACTCCCGCCTCTCCCTCCCCAAATAGGAATGAGAGAGAGAAAGTCAATTTAGTTTACATGAATGCACAAAAATGCATATATAAGCATCCATGGAAATGCATATATTTGTGAAAACAGCATACAAAAATATATTATATTAGAGGAAGTTGCTTTGCAAAAATGTGAGTGAAATTTATATTAGGAGAAATTCACATTAAAACACAGATGTATTTCTGTGAAGTCTTTAAAAAAAAAAACAATCAAAACCTGATATGGAAATGTGGATTAACTGAAGAGTGGAGAAATAATTAGAAACTGGGAGAAACTGAAATTGATAAATTTTCTCCATCCCTACCCCTAAATTATAGTGTTTAAATGAAGAAAGCTGAGGGAACTAAGATTGAATTTTTGCATCGAAAGACTCTGAGCTCAGCTTAGTTTTGGAATTCAGTTGAAAAAAACACATAAACGTAACAGGTTGTATTATAACAATTGTAAAGTTATTTACTGGAAACTACTTCTATGTTTATGGGGCACGGGTGGCACTGTGATCTAAACCACTGAGCCTGGGGCTTGCTGATTGGAAGGTCGGCGGTACGAATCCCCGCAATGGGGTGAGCTCCCATTGCTCCGTCCCAGCTCCTACCCACCTAGCAGTTCGAAAGCACGTCAAAGTGCAAGTAGATAAATAGGTACTGCTGCGGTGGGAAGGTAAATGGCGTTTCCATGCGCTGCTCTGGTTTCGCCAGAAGCGGCTTAGTCATGCTGGCCACATGACCCGGAAGCTGTACGCAGGCTCCCTCGGCCTATAGAGCAAGATGAGTGCTGCAACTCCAGAGTCGTCCGCGGCTGGACCTAATGGTCAGGGGTCCCTTTCCCTTTCCCTTTTTTACTTCTCAAAATTAGATACAGCTTCTCATAATGTTAAAATCAACATTGTGACATAACATATTAAAATGTAGCTTATTCAGTTTCGGGTAGTGAAAAGCGGGATATCAAATCCAAACTCCTCCTCCTCCTCCTCTTCTTCTTCTTCAGTATGTACAAAATGCAATTCCTATTTTGTCAGTCCCATAGTACATTCATATTCTAATTTCTTCATCTTCTCTTGTCTTTTTCTATCTGACATATTCCTTAGAAGAGTACAACATTAAATCATTTGAACACTGGCACTTGTAGATTTTGACATTATGAGAAGCTGTATCTAATTTTGAGAAGTAGTTTCTAGTGAATAACTTTACAATTGTTATATACAGCCTATTATGTTTACGTGTGTTTTCAACTGGATTTGCTTAATATAGGCATTCTAGTGGTTTTGATTTTAGTTTTGCAATTCAGCACACATTCTTCAGCTGAAAAGTCTTTAATTCTAAGTGCTAAGACTCTTGCACCAACATATCGCCACCATGTTCCCTAACTGCTAGTAGAGGACTGTTGTTATCCCCCACCAACCCACCCTCCACTAGTACCATAGCAAGACATAGGTTAGGAGAAATCCAGTACTGCACAGTGGATATAAAACATGGATAAAATTGTTCTGTTAACAGATTACCGTTTGCATCTATTTTAAAAAAAATGTAAATTTTACTCAGTGCAGGACACTTCAGGGCAGCAGCAAATTTGTCATTAAAATTCATCTTGACACATTAATTTTTCAAACTGTTTGCAACAGCCTTGCATGCACTCAGACATTCATAAATATTCCAATTTAGAATGCCTTTTTCTCTTTTATTTTAAATAGCATTGGGAAATTAGCACTAACTGGTGGAGAATAAGAGGTAGTTTGTGGTCATTTCCCCTTCACTTAGATGACCTTCCAAATCTCATACTTTTAGATAGAGAAGTTGAAGAACGCTATAGTGAGGTTGTCGTTCAGAAACAGGTGAAAGCCAAAAGAATGAAGCACCCTGGGATTCCTTGCTGAATGCTTTTGGGTAGTGCAATGGAGGTGAAAACATTTCTTTCTTCTGTCTGTACTACTCAGGATGCAATCCTATTGTCCTTGAGAGGTTCGTAGGTGGAGAAAGGGGTCTACCCCAGCAGGGTTGGCCATTAGGCAGCATGAGGTGGTCACCAGGCAGCAGATGATAGGGAAGTGGAGAGCAACCATGAGGTGTTGGAGGGAAGAGCTGTGTGTGCCTGCCCTGGAGCTGATGATACTTGTTTTATTCCGGAACAAGTGCTATCATCTTTGAACCTCTGTTTTCTTTTAAAACAAGAAACCAGGGGATAAAAAATTAGGAAATGGTCAGGTCATAAGCACTTCAGAAAAGAATAGCTTAGTTTGTCATCTGAACATAAGGCAGGGGTGGGTGAGTGGTTTGCAACCAGATCTCCAGCATCAGGCAGTTCCATGGTTCCACATAGTCAAATAGCCTCAGGCATGCGTACCTGACCATTGAGGGGACTGAATTTTTTTTTAATCTTTCCTGACTATTCCAATAACAGATATTCTCATAATAAAAATATATATAAAAAATCCTCCCAGTAGCACCTTAGAGACCAACTAAGTTTGTTCTTTACCAAGCTTTCATGTGCATGAACACTTATTCAGAAAGCTCATACCAAGAACAAACTTAGTTGGTCTCTAAGGTGCTACTGGAAGGATTTTTTGATTTTTGATTTTGTTTTGACTATGGCAGGCCAACACGGCTACCTACCTGTACCAGATATTCTCATGTTTAAGTCTGCATTCCCGTTTTCCTACTGTTCTGCTGGTCTACATTTCTAATAAGTTGGGCAGTTTCTGCAATAATTACCTAAATGCTTTCCATTTTCACATGGAAAGTGCATATTTTGTCACACTCTTAAGCGAGGGACACTATTCAGAGTGGCCTTGTTTTGGCCTTTTCTGAGCCATCCTGGTGCACCCATTCAGTTCTTTTGTCTTGCTTATTTGGAAGGCCAAAACACTTTTCCGCTTTGAGAACAAAAGCGGGGGGGGGGGGAAGCTATTGATGTTTTGTATTATGCATTGGTTTCTTACCGTCAGCCTTTTTCTTTTGGCAGCCACCTGCCTTCTCTTTCTTTTCCAGGCCTTCAAGGGGAGGGGGGGGCGGAAAGATCTCTGCCAATCACCTCACTTCACACACAATCAGAACCAGAATTAGCAGCTTCGTTGGAAGCAAGTGTGCTTTGAGCTGCTCTGTACTACACCTTGGCATAATCACTCTCCAGATGAATGATCCGCAAAAATTGTGAGCGTTGTGGATTTTCAAGCTGGCTTCTAGCTCTCTTGATGAATTTAAGACACACACACACACCCCGTAGGGCAGCACACTTTGGTATGTGACTCAAGGTTCTGTGAAACTTTGAAACAAATACATCTAAAAGTCTGTAAATTATACAGCAGTCGGATGACCCCACAACACCAAACTTTGGCTTAGCTCAAGATGGCAGTAAAAAGGACTGAGGAGGACCAATGGGGCCAAAAGCTGCTCTCTGGGAGGCTGAACCTTTGCACTGTCTCACTAAGCCATTGTTTGGCTCTCTATGTCATGTGAATTCAAGCACTGTATCAGGCAGACAGTTTGTCAGCACAAGGACATCAGGATGAAAGAACTTCCAAGGGGTGGGGGCAGGGTGGAAAGGAACAATCATTTATCTTTTCCTCTTTCCATGTGTGTGCCATGGCTGTTCCTGCATCCATTACCTGGTCAGGTAAGCTTCAAAGGGAGAGGAAAGAGGGTATTAAGGGAGAGACAATCTATCAGGGAGAATGCTTTGAGGATCATAGGTGAAGGGAATCCAGGAATTATTCTTAGGCTTGGATTTTAATTGCAGCCAGAAAAGAATTCTGGGTTTTTAAGGACCCATAACGGTCATATCTGACTGAGTCTGGTTCACCACCATCTTGATTTGTGGGTGTAGAAGTCATTCCAGATTAATCCACAATTTTTTTAAAAAAAATTTAAACTGTTTTTATGCAGTGAAAAGGATAAAAATCCAACGTACACCGCTGAATGTTTAGAATTTATGTTTATAGTTGCAGGAATGTATTTTCCACCATCAATTTTCATTATTGATTTATTTTAACAAACCTGTGCTTCTGCATATGCTGTGTTAAATAGAATTATTGTCCTTGTTTCAAAACCGGAAGGGTAAAGGATGGCATATTTTAGATACCTAAAACAGCAAAGGTACTTATTTGATTAACTCTTATGTCAATATTAGTGCAGCCGTTTGCTTTTATATCCATTCCAGCTTGTTGGACTGAAAAAGGGAGGAGAAGCTGTGACAGAAGACAATGACATATTGCAGTTTGTAGGTTTCCCTCATTGTAACGAGAGGACATAAAATGCTTTTGATATTAGAGTTTCTATAGCAACTCTTTTCAACAAAAAATATGTCCTAACTATAAGTAAGGAACACTTAGGTTTCAGTTTTCTATCTATTTAATCTTTCATTTAATGTCAACCTTTTCTTCCGAATTATAATGTTTACTGCCTGAACAACATGGGCTAAAACTGAGGATATGGGGCAGGGGTACAAATTCATGCCCTCAATGTCTCAGAACTCAGTTTCTGACCTTCTCTGTTTTGAGCAGGGAAGGTCTACGGAGGGCTTTTACTCATGCATGCTTAAACACGAGTAGAACAGCTTGTGGAATCCAAGATGATTCTACTCCTGTTCAAGCGGATATGAGTAAAAATCCTGTGAAGATAAGAGGAAGGTTGGCTACTGAAAGGGCAAGGTAATATACACTTGGACATTGGAATTGAGGCTCGCTGATGGTCACTAATTAAATCAACAAATGGATGATATTGTATGAATTATCACAGAACCAGAAGAGGAGGAAATTGAAATTGGCAGGTCGATCAGGAAATTAACTGAAAACAGATTTCTTCCAGCAGAACTCACACACCCTCACTTAGCCAATACATGCAATAGTCTTCGGTCAGAAACAAACTATATACCGGTACTTTTAAAGAGAAGTGCATTATTTTCAGTTTAGAGTCTGCTCTCCAGAGATCTTGGATTGGCAGCATACAGGGCTGAGCAGAAATGGCCCTGTCAGGTTCACCACCCAAACTCACAGGTAGCAAACAGGTTGGGGGTATTTTGCCAAGTTTTTTTTCCAAGAGGCACAAAAGTTCCCCAAAGTTTTCCAGTGATGACAGCAGCAGCTTAGTAGCTTTTGCCACCTCGCCACTACAGTCAACAGCAGTGATGAAGCTCCTCGTGATGTACCCTTATTTCAAGGGAAATTTTGGCGCACAAAGAATGTAGCGCCATTGTGGGACTTGGAGCAGAGAAGCGGGTGAATGGCAGCTTCCCAAAGACTCTAAACTAGCTCCTGGCAGAAGCACTCCTCAGGTCCTACAGAGGATTTGAGACCTGGTTCTGCCCCTCAAACCACAGTTTCAGAGTATGGCACTCCACCATGACACAAAACCTATGCCACCCATTCCCTTATAAGCTCCCGATGAAGACACAGCAGGTCCACCTGCAAGCCCCCAGTGATGCCAGAATTTGCATCCTCGTTCTGCTGCCCAATCTCTTTGTTCTTGCTGACTTTGAGCTTGGCTTTTATGCAAGTCTGCTTTGCTCAGATGAACTCTGTCAAAGCAACATATTTTTTGTCCAAAACAAGTGTTTTGGAGCACTTTCCTTCTCCTACCCATTTAGATAATGGATGAGGAACCATGGATGAGGGGCCACGTCCCCTTTGGTTTGGCCTTTCAGGGGCCACATTCCAATGGTGGGCAGGGCTAGAAGCCAAGAATTTGACAGAGCAATAAATGAAAATTTTATCTTTGTACAGTAGGCTTGTTTCTGCACACTCAATCATCCCTCTCCATCCAAACAAGCAAGAGTTCAAGGACATATAGGCAAAAACACTCAGGGAGGGTATAGAGCATGGGAAGTGAGAGGTGTGGCTTGGAAAGGTGTGTGGCTTCTGGATAGCTCCAAGAGCTGGCCAGGGAGGCCTGAAGTGTTGGCCACTACTGGTTTGGATCTTGTTCCCTGGCTATAGTCCGCTACCTCTTGACTGGTGCCAGATTACCACTGCTATAGTAGAATTTCATTAAAGCCATGCTCAGTATCCCCCAAACTCTGGACCTGACCAGTATAAGCCACCAATAAATCAGGCATGATGGATTCCTAGTTAAGTGTCTAGAATACCGGTGCATGGTACAGTGAATTAAAATTACTCTATGCCTTTGTAACCCTTGCAATTAAAAGATATCCCAACAAAAACTTTTATACAGTTTCTAGAAAATAACCCACTGTCCATAAATCACAGAGCTCCCATCATTCAAGCAAACAGAATATTTCATAGACCTTGAAATATCTGGAGGGCTTGTGAGGCCACTGTAGGCACTTTTCTAATCTATTGGCTGTCATCTGGTTATTACGCCAAATTTTAGTAACGGAAAAGCACATTGTGCAAATTAAGATGAAGGAAGCAACATATGTAGGGAGCTTTATTTCCTATCTGTTCTGGAACTATTTTCGAACCTGTTTGGTCTCCATCTCAGCCCCATAATGACTTTTTCAGTTTTATACAACAATAATTACCTTCTGTTCCTTTGCCTGAAATGTTATAATGGCTGCAAACCCATCTTTAAAACAATTGTTTGGAATTAGATAGTGTGGCAAAAAGAACAAACGAAATTTAATCGAGAAACTTGTTTCATGTAAAGGATGTTATGTAATGTAATGCAACCGTACTGCCGTACTTTTTGTACCTATATAGCTAATATGAGCAGTGAAAAATACACAACCAAATAGAACAATTTCCACGTAATACTTTGCATTATTATTAATCTGTGGCAGAAGCAGTGGGTGATGCATTCCTTGGAGGTCGGATCTGCTGTCCCTGGGATCCTGCCACCTGAGATGGTTGCTTCACCTCACCTCATGTGCAAAGGCTTTCCATTCAGTTCTGCATGAACAAAGATATTTGTTTGTGTGTCTTCATTTTCCAAGACTCTTGTGGATGTGTGACCTGTTGTATGAATTAGGAAATGATGGGGTAAACTGCATCTGTATGTTACAGTCTATTCCATGATTGTCCCAAATCTGGGTGAAAACCTCTGGTGTATATTAAAGTTAATAAGGAATACCTTTTATGGTTCATTGTGTAGAAACAGAGCCTCTGGAGCTTATTTTGCTTGCCGTGCTTTGCATCAGAGCTCCCCTATTTCAATTAATCTTCAGATTTACAGTTTTCCATAAGAACTTAAATTGCAGCGTGAAAGGTTCTCTATTGGATATTCTACCTTAGGAGGCTTTGAGCATATTTCTACTTCATTTCTGTAGTAGCTGAGAAGCTGTGAAACTTCACCATAATAGTGCGCATCTTCTGCCTTCCAAGAGCTGAGGGAAGCCGGGGCAAAGCACTTAAGTCAGAAGTACTGCAGATAGTTATACCAGTGACCCTCTCATTCACACATTATGTTTCTCCTGATATAGTCCTAGGGAACGCCATTGCAACTCATGTGGAAGAGAAAAAAATGTGTTGCATGAATAACTCCTAAAGGGTTGGTGAGGAAAAAAATGTTGGTAAACAAAATCCTTTTGATCATTGTGATTCATAATGTCATTGACCACTTTGATCCGTTTTAATTAT
Organism: Lacerta agilis; assembly: GCF_009819535.1. Classification (NCBI taxonomy): domain Eukaryota; kingdom Metazoa; phylum Chordata; class Lepidosauria; order Squamata; family Lacertidae; genus Lacerta; species Lacerta agilis. The sequence goes on from NC_046313.1 coordinate 88,675,292, forward strand.
GTAAAACTATTAATTGGAAAGCCCGTCAGAGGCTCTATAAGAACTCTGTATATGACTTTAGAGATATAAAAGCTCTCAGCTCAACCAGTAAATTGTTTAGGGAAGTTGGGCACAGTGCCTGCTTCACTTAAAACAAAAAAACAAAAAATACCCTATTTGTAGCAAAATTGCTATTTGGCAAATAGAAGAATTGAGTATCATACTGTATGACTAGAAATTTTGGCACAGTTCCCTTTTAGAAATTTTTTTTTTTTCCTAAAAGAAAAGGTGTGCTGCCCGGTTAAAGAAGCCAAGCAAATAGGAGCAGGAGCTAAAGCTATAAGATATTCAGCACTGAACTGATGGATGGGGTCGTAGCAATGGAGAAGCAGAAGAGAAAGTGGCAATTTGGGAAAGCTGCAACAATTGCAGAGAGTAAATGTGTACTTTATCTCTCTGTTAGTCAATAAAGGTGAATTAATGGGAAGATGAGAACTGAGATTGCACATGTGAAAATAGGATCAGAATATAGTCCGTGGCAATCTTGTATGGGTGCTATTGCAAAATGGCAGGCAGCAAGTAAATAATGATATACCATATATTGGGATCTGCTTCTCTTGCCAGTGGTAGCGAGGTTTTGGGTCTCAGAGCACTCCTGTAAAAGATGATCTAATATATGCTGCTAATTTAGACTTCAGTCTGTGCTCTGACATGAACAGGGAGCTCCTCCCTTCCCCTTCCTATAGTGACTATAAGAAGTAATGTCTCTTGGACAAGGTGACTGGCTAATGATGATTTGAGCCTATTTTCCCACAGTACTAATCCAACATGCCACACGCTGACTCTCATTCAGTACAATGGGAAGAGCTGAGGAACAAGACGGGCCAGGTTCCTTTCTTGAAATTAATGGGGAAGGCCATGCAATGGCAGAATCATTCTACAGGAACTCCCAAGCATCTTAGCAAATTGCTTGATCAGAGCTGATAATGAGACGGTGTCATATCACCAGGTTTTTCTTCACTTACGAAAGGTCAGGTTAAAGCCATCTATATTTTAGAAGATTTTTTTTTTTTAATGCCTAGAGTGGAATGGCAGTTAGTGGAATTTCTCCTGAGAAAACACCCGAACAGGTCGTGTCACTATCATAATCACTTCAGGAAACAGAGCATTCAGCAGCATCTCTCTCCCTAGTGATAATTTAAAATTGAAATGCCATCTTGGTTTTATCTTCTGTGTCTTGCAGTGTAATGATGTGGGGAAAATGCCTCCCCTCCAGACGTTTTGGAAGGTAACTGAAATTCCTTTATCCTCTGTGCATTGCTGAAATGCTGCTTCTCAAACTTTGGAAACTACAGGAGCATAAACGCCAGCATAAAACCTTATATGCATGGCCTCGTTTAAAAATTTCATTCATTGCCGTCAGTTATATGACTAATGTAGAAAGCACAGGAGATCAATCACTTGTGTAGCAGATTATGAGTTTTGTAAATTTCGCCTCTTTTGCCAGCATGGAGGGTATGCTTGGGGGCAGAAGGCCGTCTGCCATTTGTCAGCCATTCACAGGAAGCAATGGGTTATATCCAATGGCTTTGCACTGGTGGGAAATGCTGGTGCATGATGGAGTGTCCAGTTTTCTCCGGCCCCTCACAGACTATTGCAGCCTCCTGCCCCCATACCATTCCCCCCAATCCACTGAAAGCCAGTGTGGTGCAGTGGTTAAGAGCAGTAGACTCGTAATCTGGTGAACCGGGTTCGCGTCTCCACTCCTCCACATGCAGCTGCTGGGTGACCTTGGGCTAGTCACACTTCTTTGAAGTCTCTCAGCCCCACTCACCTCACAGAGTGTTTGTTGTGGGGGAGGAAGGGAAAGGAGAATGTTAGCCGCTTTGAGACTCCTTCGGGTAGTGATAAAGCGGGATATAAAATCCAAACTCTTCTTCTTCTTCAGGGGCAGCTTTTTGGGAGGTTGAAGGGACTTGCACAGCAGTGGTTCTGGCAACTTCATTGTACGATTTTCAGCAAATGCTGAAGATGTATCTCTTTACCCTTTGACACTCAAGTAGTTTATTTTCAGGACCCACCCTATCTATTGTGGCTACACTGTATTGACCTGAATATAAGCCTCACTCCCCCCCCCCCAATTCCAACCATTAAAAGTTAAAGTGCAGCTGATATTTGTGACCTTACAGTATGCAGCCAGAAGCGCAGGGCAAACAGTGCCAGGAACACGGTAAAGCAGTGCCTGCCCCAAGCGTAGTCCCCCGTCCTCTCCCCCAAGGTTGGGAAGGGAGACAGCGAGTAAGGGGAAAGGCCGCTGGCAACGCAGTGTGGCTCCCCCCACCACCCAGTATGCAGCCAGGAGCAGTGAGGAATGGAGTGGCTTATATTAGGGTTTTTTTTCTTCACTTCCCCCCACCAATTTCAAAGGTGCGGCTTATATTCAGGTGCGGCTTATTTTCAGGCCAATACGGTAATAATATACTTTTTGTGGAATAATAATAATAATAATAATAATAATAATAATAATAATAATTTTCTCTTAGCTCAAAGCAACCATTGGATAGAATTCTATGAATATTTGAACTTTAGACTTAGACAGTGCTTAGCCCAACCCTAAGCACTTGGTAAATAAATAAATTGGGTCCATCCCCATTCTGACAATGCAAGCCAGTTGCAAGAATTATAGAAGGTCCTGCTGTGTCTATTCTGAAAGCCAAAATGATGCAGCAGCAGCAGCTCTGAGATCCTGGGTACACATCCAAGTTTAGCTAACTTTGTGTGTCGATATCTCTCAGCATTATAGCTCGTATTCAAAAGCACCACTGTTTAATCATGTCCAGGTATATGATAGCAGAGAAGGCATGTAGAGGATTCCTTTGCCACAAACAGAGCTGGGCTCTGCCTGCGTTGAGGGGTGAACATCAGCTCACCACCTGAAGGGTCCTCCAAAGTCTGGTGCTAGCCATAACCTTTAAAATGTACCTTGCATTGTGTGGGAATACGTTTTGGGTTCTCCCGCGCGCGATAGCCGCTGCACCGTTCCTTCCACACTAACGCGCAGAAGGAGAAGAAGATCCAGCCGGAGTTAGAGACGGGATCGCTCCGCGCTCCCAAAAGCGCACCAGGAAGCCTTCTGGTAATGGCTGCAAGGCTGGTTTCCCACCTGGAAAGACTCATTATTGCTAAGTTGTGATTGGTTTATGCTGAGTTGGTGACGTTGTACAAGTTCTCAATAAATAGCCCCTGCCTCAGTTTGAGGGGAGGGAGAGCTCGCTCGCATTCAGTGAGTGCACTTCGACAACCGACTGCAGTCTGATTTATTTTGGCCTCCTTCTGCTTCTTCGGCCGCACCTTTTACTTTTCTTGCTGCCTATCGCTATCCTCTTCAGACCTTCTGCAACTCCTAAAACTCCTCACGACCTTCAAGAACCCTCATAACCAGTGGGAGCAGGCTCTCCAGCGACTGGTTATCCCGACAGCATTGTACTTCCCTTGTGCTGCTTTCTTCTTTGACAATTGATTGCCCAGTGCACTGCACTGTACAGAATCGTTCAAACTTAAATATGAAGAATCACATGCCAATGTTCTCATCACATAACTTCACTTTAATATGTGTGTGCTTTCCTTTTCACGCAGTACATCTGTAAATGCTGTATGCCAGGGCCAGCTATAGAAAATTGGCTATCTTTCCAATGGGGTTGTGCTCTCAGTTAGTTGTTTATGATGCAGGGCATGGGACTCAGCAGTTCGGCACCAATTAACAGCCCACCTTTTAATATATCTGCATTCCAAGTCCGCCAAGTTGATAATTACAATAATTAACTCCCAGAGCTCTTCATGCACTTTTCAACAGAAATTTGGCACTTTCATCAGCATGGCTAAAAAGAAAGTTCACAGACCAGACGTGGCTCATTTGAAATATGACCATCAGTAACAACCTCAGGGTTACTAAGTCTGCACTCATTTGAGAAATATGCCATAAAAATCTGGATAGGCCTAAGAGGAATTCACCATCTACATCACGCTTTTGCAGATACTAAGGGCATGTGAGAACCGAGATTGAAAAGCCGGGAAAGGGATAGACATCTCCTTCTCAGTTCCCCAGTTCCTCCATGTTTAATGGTTTTAGCATTAGGTTATGAAAGGAATGGATGTAGTTTGGCAATGTAGCAAAGGAAGGTGCTGAAGTGATTTCAAACAACAAGGAAAGGGAAGGGGGAGTTGAATATATATGACACATTATTAAATTCCATCGTTACAGTATGTGGGGTTCCCCCTCCCCAACTTCCATAATTTTGTAGTATGTCTTAACACAGTGTGAAGAATAGTCTGATCACTCAATAAAGGATGGTAAGATATCTTCAAATTGCTATTTTACTTTTCTTCACATTCTTTTGAAAATTGGAGAAACATTCCATTCACTGGGGGGTCATGAAAAATCAGTTATTGCTGTTCAGCATAAGGTAAATACTATTATGGTTCACTTAGCTATTCATACACATTATAGCGCACTCTGTGTGCTCCATCAAGCAGATGGCACACCCTCTTCTTGTTTTTAAGACACTCTCAGCTTTTTAAATTATTCAATCTGTCTCTGACTGGGTTGAAGAATATTGTAGAAACTAGATTCTGGCCATGGGGAGGGCAACAGCTCAGTGGTAGAGAGTGAGCTTCGCATGTAGAAATCTCCAGGTTCAATACCAGAATCTCCAGTAGGGCTGGGAGACCATGCCTAAAACCCTGGAAAGCACTGTCAGTCAGTGTAGATAACAATAAGCTACATGGACCAATACTCTGACTTAGCATAAAGCAACTTGCTGTGTTTCCAATGCTGGTTTTCTTATGCTGAGAAGTCTAAGCCTGGTTCTTGAACTGAGGATTGCTTGTCTGCAATGAATATTTACTTGGGACCTCAAATGAAGGAAAAGCCATTGAGTGTTCAACGGTGACTTGTCGAGTTAATTAAAGACCTCAGTTGATTGACTGTAAAAAGTATTTTCAGCTATGGGGATAGAGCATGAAATTGAGGAAGACTGAAGTATTTAGGCTGGTCAAAGAAGAATGCAGGATTCCCCTCCTCACTTTTAGACAAAGCAGCCATAGGTTATATTCTTGGGTGATAGTGAAGTCAACAGAAATACCCCATGAAAAGGCAAGTCTATTGCACACAATACATAATAGCACTCTAGTGGGGAAACAGGCATGGACATATCTCTCAGGAGCCTAGAAGTTTCCTAACTTAAAAACAACAGTTTGAAAAAAGCATACACATAAATTATTCTTGTACATCTAATTTGAGTCTACAGAACTTGAAGTACACTCATCGCTTGGTCCTAAATATGCTGACTGGAAAATGAGTCCCAACAAGTTTAATGAGAGTTCCTTCTAACTAAGTGCTTCTGGCATATTCACATCTGAAGTGAATATTAAAAATGAATGGCACCTTGCCCCTACCAATTTTTAATGACTCACAGATAGATGTTAAAGACAGGTAGAATACAGGGCTGGACCTGCCATTAGGCAGAATGGGGTGGCCACCTCAGGCAACTGATTTTGGGTATTAAGGAAAGGCAACAAGTTGCTAATTGTTTATTATTATTGTATATTTCCTCCCAGATAGAGGAGTTCGCCTCTCCCAGAGACACACACCCTTTCCCGTTCTGCCTCTGACAGCAAAATGTCTTTGTCAGGTCCTAGTAGAATAGCAATCATTATGGAATCATCTGCCAGTGCCCCCCCCCCCAATAAATCTTTCATATATTGCTTGCTTTATGGTAAGACTATGTTACAGATCCCAGATGACACCTCATATTCCACACAATATTTAACAGAGAATGGAATCTCCAAAGATAGGACAACCATCTTGTAACTAGTGTTAATGGTATCCTATTCTCAGGGATAGGTTTTGGGAGACTTCCCATTTGCTATTGTTACCTTCTTGTTGTCTGCTGTGGAAAACTGCAAGCTCAGCCTGTTCTAGTTGACATGCTTGAATGCTTGACTGAAATAGTAGCCTAAAAACCCAGAGCTCTTCATACAGGCTTGGGGAGAGCAAGAAGGTAGCTAGAGGGTGACATCACCATTTCCATTTTGGGGCGGGACAGCATGACTTGTAAAAGAGCTGCATAAGAGATACATTTATCCCAAATGGAACAATACTCCAAACAGCACAAATAGATTCCTGTGTAACTCAAGTAAAATCGGCCGGTGGGTGAAACAGCTGACTCAAGGCCTTTGACAATTTGTTACACCCTAGTTACAGCACAGCTTACCTGTATATAGTTCAACATCCAGCCAGTAGCAGTGTTAATAAAGTTAGTTGGAAATAAAGGTTCTTAGAAGTCCAAGTTGTAAAAGGCAAATAATCACCCCAGCTATCCCAAGTTAGCAATTATGTCTATTGTTATTAATTTTCAAAGAAATCCAACCAAATGATTCATTATCTCAATGCCTTTGCCAGGACTCATTGATCCTCTCTCCCTATTGTGCCTAATTCTCTGTAATATCTGACTTCAGTATAAAGATGAAGATTTAGTGCATTAGTGATATAGAATCATTATAAACAACCTCATTTATTGGCTCCAGTGCTTAATGGATTGGATGCTTTATATTACTTTATTGAAACAAATTATTCATTTTGAATGAATGAAAAGATGCTACGCTATAGAAGTGGCAATGGCTGGGCCAGAAACATAAATAAATACACTTTCCAAAGCAGGTTTATTTTAGCTTGGGATTTGACTTGCCTTCATTTAAGGCTTTGAAATAAATTTATCCATTTGATGTAATGTTTGTTGAGCCTAGTCTTGACAACGAGTTATCTTGACAGATGAATCCTTGGAGATTAAAATAATGTCTGCAGTTTCATTTTAGATGTTATGGATGCTGGTATGGCTTTTTAAAAAGCAGAGTGATGGGGTTTCTTGAATTTGCATCCGTGCAACAGGGAGGACCCTATGCAATACTGTGGGAGCAGTATTATGGGGTTAAGATAAACTAATCTGTAAAGTGATTGTGGAATACATATAAATTTAAAACTTTTCAATGAGAATCAGGTGCAACGAACTTAGTCTGAAACTGGCCGAATGTCAATATTAAAACCACAAATCCCTCCTTGATCAGACCAAAGGCCCATAGAATCCAACATCCTGTTCTCACAATGAAAACAAAATAGAAAATTCTTTCCAGTAGCACCTTAGAGACCAACTGAGTTTGTTCTTGGTATGAGCTTTCGTGTGCATGCACACTTCTTCTATTTTGTTTTGACTATGGCAGACCAGCACGGCTACCCACCTGTAACTGTTCTCACAATGGTTGACCTATGAGAAGCCCCCAAGGACATGAGAGCCACAACACCTCTCCACTCATGGTTCTAGCAACTAGCATTCAGAGAGACACTGCTTTTGATATTGGAGGTAAAATGTAGCTATTCTGACGAGCAGCCACTGATAGCCTTATCCTCCACGAATTTAGTTCATCCTTTTTTGAAGTCACCCAGTTGGCCACCCAGCTACATCTTATGGGATTCAGTCAGAAACTGTTGGGAAAGGGTGAGAGTAGAAAAGTACATCGCAGGCCCAGGCCACACACTGCCCCACCCCCCCACCCCTCTGCTCAGATGAGCTACCAATAAAGAAGACCACACAGCTGAATGGGATCAAATCAGGCCACAACTTTATTGACTACAAATGAAATGGTTTGGCATAGGCATTTGTTAAGCATTTATTTCCAGACTGCCTACCAGAAATGACATCAGGGTCAACCCAGTAGGGTCCTATGACTTACATCAAATAGGGGGATCGCCACAGGGATCCCCGCCTCTAGGAGCACTGAGGCCCAAGCCCCCACATCTGGGCAAATGGACGGAAGCAACTCCATCACAGATCCCTTTAATGGGATACCCTATTTCTGGAGGGGAAGGTGAGGGTACAACCCCAGCCCCAACCAAGGCTTAGGTTATGCAATGCCTAAACCCCCAAAGTTGCGATGATTGCTATAGGATAGGCAAAACCTCCAGCTCATAGCCAATTTGCCTGGTAGGGAAATTCCTACCCGGTCCCACAAATATGGCAACCACCGCAGCCATAGCATAGGTCAATTCCATGCGTAAATGCAAAAATTGCTGGAGTGGGTGGGTGGGTTGATCCGACAAAGAAGAGCTGGGTGTCGGGGGCTGGCGTGGGCTGTTTTAAATCCCCTGGGAGCTGAGCTGAGGGAAGCCTGATTGTTCCCTCAAGCCACCCTCAAAGAGCCCAGCCTTCTACACCAGCCTGACATTGGCTAATTCAGCAGGCTGATGCAGAGCAGGATTTCAACCCGGGAGTGTGAGCCAAAGATCAGAGACCCCGATGCCCAGCCCTGCATTGTCAGCAGGAGGGGAGGCGCTAGCCATCCCGCAAAGCTGCTGTACCCCTAAAAGGGGGTAAGTGGACTTGGGAACTCTAACATAAAATACAGTGGTGCCCCTCTAGACGAATGCCTCGCTAGACGAAAAACTCGCTAGACGAAGGCATTCGTCTAGCGGAAGGCTGCCCCGCTAGATGAAAAAGTCTATGGGGCTGCCTCGCAAGACGAAAAATGTTCGTCTTTTTTTTTCGTTTTGCGGAGCGCGGCTGCCATTGCTGCTCCGCAAGACGAAAAACCCGCTAGACGAAAATTTTCACAGAGCGAATTATTTCCATCTAGCGGGGCACCACTGTAGTAATGTAGTATTATAGAATATTTTTATATGAAAAAATGCCTACCATGCAACAGTTGGATATCAGGCCAAGGAAGAACAATGTAACATTACAAGATGGCTGTGTACACGCAATACCTTAAAAACACACTCATTCCCTCAAAGAATTCTGTGCATTATAGTTTACTCCTCACAGTTCCCAGCAACTTTTAACAAACTACAGTGCCCAGAATTACCATTAAGAAATGGTATGAATGTGTTTTTTGGGACACAGGTGGCGCTGTGGTCTAAATCACAGAGACTAGAGCTTGCTGACAGAAGGTCGGTGGTTCGAATCCCCATGATGGGGTGAGCACCTGTTGCTTGGTCCCAGCTCCTGCCAACCTAGCAGTTCAAAAGCACCTAGCAGTTCAAAAGTGCAGGTAGATAAATAGGTACTGCTCCGGCGGGAAGGTAAATGGCATTTCCGTGTGCTGCTCTGGTTCACCAGAAGTGGCTTAGTCATGCTGGCCACATGACCCGGAAGCTGTACACCGGCTCCCTCGGCCAATAAAGCAAGATGAGCGCCGCAACCCCAGAGTCATCCGCGACTGGACCTAACAGCCAGGGGTCCCTTTACCTTTACTTAGGAATGTGTTTTAAATGTATATTGTGTACACAGCCAAAATCACTGTAGAAACAGAAAATAAAGAATTTGTTGCATATATTGACATCTGAAATAAATGCCAGATCAAGGATAACACACTTGGATAGTTGATAGTGGAATTTTTACCCTTCAGTTAGAAGTATTCACTTTACAATAAAATACCATGTGACACTCTAAAAACAGTGCACTTTTGAAAGTTGACTTCATAAAATGACTTCAGTAGCAAATGCCAGTAGGCAGAAAATATAAGAAAAAGGATATCTCACATGAGCCACTAAAAGAACTTTCTTTCCTCCTGCTTTATATCAGCAGAAAATTCATAATTGTTAGGGATCCTCCTTGCCTGTTTTTAAGGTCAGGCAACATTTATTTACACTCCTGATTACAGCCAGTTGTTTTTAATCAAATTTAACCCACTGACATGGCAATTTGGAACCTGCAAATTCTGGTGCATCTTAATTATGTTTCCTCTTTGCTGCTGTTTTGGCTTCTGCTTTACTATGGTTTGATTTCTGTTTTAGTCTGACTACGAATAACATTAGCTTGTCTGTAAAGTATAGCTATAGGCTGATAAATAATATATTGTTTATTGCATATTTAGAGTCACATATATAGCTGCTGCTTTTTTGTCTCCTTCCTTGGCCATTTCATTCATTGTATGTGCATAGAATTGGATTTGTTCAGTTTCAGTATTATTATTATTATTATTTAATAAAAAGCGTTAGAAAGGTGGTCATGATTGTGTCACAGCTGCGGCATTTGGAGGCCTAATGCACAATAAACAATGTGTCGGTGTTTGTTCCTTATGTCCGATCGTAGGATGTTGACTATCTCACATTAGTGCAAGCAGATAGCACAGCAGCAACCATCTTAGATGGATCACAGAATCATATTATTGGTCTCTAAGGTGCCATAGCATTTTCTGTTACCTTACACTTTCCAAGCTAGCCTTTCCAATTGATTTTATGATATATATATATATATTTTAGAACGCCGTGGAATTGGAGCACATGGGACTGGCTGCAGTGCACTTTGCCCATCTAAAATGATGTCGCGAAACTGGAAGTATGAATAGTAATGCACAACCTTGTAATGTTTATAAAATATTTCTTTGGGGACAGTGCTACAAATCTGTAAATACGCCTAAAAGCTATGCTTTATAAATATTCAGCTCTTGCAAATGCAGGCTTTCTCCCAAAGGCTGTTGCATGTAGTTTTAATGCCCTCTTACCACTATGCACTTTTCCATTTCCAGTCCCTGATGATTAGATGCTCATTTCCTTGCTGTGCTCAGGGTGACCTTTATTTCACGCACAGCTCAAAGTTGAGAGATGAGAAGCACCTATGTCGTTGTTCCTGTGCACCTCCCATCTTTAAAATTTCTGAAGTCCAGGTATTTCTGCCGTGACAAGCAAGCCTTTCAGACAGGAACATAATCTCCCTGGCAGTCCCCTCTGACATTACGGGCTATCTCTTTATGATACCCAGAGCTGGGTTTCAGAATCAGAACTATTAAATGGAGCATTTAATAAATAAGAAGACCACCAAGACAGCCCTTGGGACATTTCCTCATCTTCACCGTTTAACCTTTCATCAACTGCTTAGAATTTTCCATCAGCCATATGTCTGGAATCAAAAAGATACTCCAGTGTTTAGCAGCCCCCATAGACCCACAAGCCATTCTTAGGTATTTTGAGACAATTCGTTTATTTGCGCTGGTGTGCTTGCATTCATGCAGCAGTCCTGAATATGTATTGGAGTGGTATTTCTACTACGGCATAAGCTCCTCAAACTGATCATCTAACCGGGTGCTTCTGCATCTTTTCCATAGTGAGCCTCACTGGATTAAGAAAACCTTTATCCACTTCTTTCCAAAGGGAATACAAAATGTTTGAAGGTTTCCTGGATGAGCACTCTCTCAAAGCTGTCTACAGATGTGACAGAATAAAAGGAATTGCAAAAAACAACAGCAACCCAACAAAAATAATGATTCTCTACTGACAATCCATTCAAGTATCTTGACCAACAATCCTTTCACAATGGATGCAAGCAACTCTATTTGTGCCAAGAGGTTCACATTAGGGATAGGCAAATTTCTTGATTTTACTTTCTCATATATCTAGTCTTAAGCTTGATTTATCACATTTCTCTATCAGTTTTGCAATTAAAAAATAAATAAATCATTGTGAAAATCCACCCATAGTTCAGTGCATATTTCTCTTTATACACATTCACACACACATATTTGTATGCAGCTTTTGCGAGCCATTTTCTGTCATATGATGCATGTTGTATGTTATATTGATGGGAATCTGGAGTTGGAAGTCACCTATTGGTGAAGGAGTCCAGCTGTGTTGCTGCAGATGCAGCATGCCATTTCTTCTCTCTGAGCTCCTCCTCACAGTCATCTATTACATTTCTTTTTTAATCTGTACCACTTTTCTATCTTGTGGCCAGGGTGGTTGACAACCCATAATAAATGTCGGAGTATACAAGAGCCATATTACCATCCTATGTAGAATGGCCATTCAAAATGTAACTAAAAATAATTCAAAATGTAACTAAAATAATTCAAAATGTAACTAAAAATAATTTAAACAAAATCAAGAAATCGTTTAGAATAAAGAGGCACAAGATAACACCAGCAAATGATAAATAATGAAACAAAGCCATCCCCAACCTTTGCAACAGATCGATTACAAACAACAAAGACAACAGAAGCAAAAAATGCAGTCCACAAAATGCCAGAGACCACACCAAAAGAACAAATAAGGAGCTAGATCACGTCTCTGTGTAAATAACTAGAAATGTACTGAATCCATGAAACGTTACTTGTTATCTGCATTCATCCTTTGTAGTTTCATTTCCGTAGCTGTGATGTTTTGCTGATATTTTATAGGAGGGTGATTAGCCCATTGTTGCACTGGGGAGAAAAAGGCATCTGAGGCACAACAACCCAAACCCCGAGGTCCTCAGTGGAATTGCTTAATAGGAATTTAAAAGTAGCCAGTAAATAATTTTTAATGCTTAGGTGTATGATATAAATCACTGTTGATTCCAGGGTCAAATTATAATGTCTATGAGTCAATTGAGATGGAGTTCCTTGGAAGGAGCCCAAAGTGTGGAGATTCAATCTACATCTTATTACCTACTGTATCAACACAATCATTTTGTAGAGTCTGAAACCATTTCTAGGGTTCCCTCCCCCTCACATATAATTGCAGTGTATATCATGTCATATTCTTCATGACATACTGTATAAAAGCTATAAAATGGATATTAAATTTTTTATTATTTCCAGATTTTAATAGAAATACTCCATAACATAAGTATCTCCTTTTTTAATTTAGCTTGTGAGGCTTCAGTTCAGTAAATCTCTGCTTATTCAATATGTCATTCTCTATCATATGATAGGTTTCATTGGTAAATAAAAGCGGGAGATGCTAATGTGCTAATGCCTCGATCATCCTGTTTTTCTTTATGGCAAATAATGACTCAGTTTTGAAAGAAGCCGAGACTCAAATGCTGTCATAGTGGAGTAATCATCCAACTGATTGCTTTACTCAAATAGCCTTTACAAATGGTGAAAACCTAATTAAGACAATGGGGCAGTGGCCAGATTTTTAATTTTGTGATGAAATATATAGTCCGAACATTATGGGTTAAATACAGGCACAGTCCTTCTTCAAGCAGACCCACTGAACCCAATGGGACTTAAGTACTGATGTTAGTCTTGACTTACTTTAGCGTTCAGCTGATGCGAAGGGTGTTCTGTCCTGCTTGGTTTGTGAGTCGAGGCACACTGACAGAGCCAACCCACCTGCCAGGGTTGGTTCACAGGGAGTGTTAAGTATAATTGATTTAATTCACACCGAAATGAAAATGTAGATGTATTAATGAAGATTTAAAATGGGAAATGGCTAAATGTGCATTGCTAACATCCGGACTTTTCCACAGTGGACCCTGAGCTCTTGGTGAATTGATAATTAACTAACTGATTGTTGCTCTCTGGTAGCTAACACGTGGGTGTTGTAACCTTAGATCATGTGATGAAAGAATTGCGTTGCAAATCTCCATTTTCAAAGGGAGCTGCCTTTAGTCTCTTCTCTCCCAAACTCCATGGAGTGACGATGTAAATTAAGCTCACCTGAATGGAGAGTAAACAGCCTAAGGCCAATGGAGGCTGGAAAGCAGGCTGTGGAGAGAGACAGACAGACCTTTGCTTATAGGTCTGTTTGGATTATTGCATATTTTGCAAGTTACTGAGCCTGTGCTGGACAGCACAAGACATTGTATGGATATTTATGTTTTGTTTGGAAGAGTTATGCCAGTAAAAGTTTGAATCATATTTTCATGGGCCTAGAAAATGATTCCTTTCCAAAAAGAGTCAGTTCTTATGCTTCCAGTCGCTTCAAACTGTGCAATATTAAAATCTGCAAGAGGGAGGGACGGGGCCAACAAAGTTTCCCATTAAGCATGACAAACTCTTGGTGCATTCCAGGGTTTGTTGCATTGTACATTCTTTGCCTCTCTTCCTGTGTCACAGGGTAATATAAATCTGTTCCTCAACGTGGGCCAATTGGCTGCTGCTTTAAAGCACCCATTCCAATGGCGTACATGGGCTCCATCCCCCTAGTACTCCTTGTCATGTGACAAAGGTCTTTGAGAGCAGAAGCTGTAAAGTGTAGAAAGTGTTGGAAAAATGCTGAAAAGTGCAGACTCATTCAGCCTTCTGACTTATTCTGACTCATCCTCTAGATGACTCATTCATTGTACAAATATTGTATCAATTACAGGAAGACACACTGGAGCCAGGAAGGATAAATACAATGAGCTCAGTATGCTTCTCTAGCCTAGTCTAATCTTCTTCTGTTTTACCTTGCTGTCCTCCATTATGTGTTTGTAAAGCAGTATGTTTGCCATCAGTAAAGTTTTATTCATTTACTGTGAAGACTCTACGTTTTGACTTCGCTCCGTGACACTCTTCGCTATATCAGTGTTTTTCAACCACTGTTCCGCGGCACACTAGTGTGCCACGAGATGTTGCCTGGTGTGCCGTGGGAAAAATTGAAAAATTACTTTATATATAGTCAATATAGGCACAGAGTTAATTTTTTTAACATTTTCTAATGGTGGTGTGCCTCGTGATTTTTTTCATGAAACAAGTGTGCCTTTGCCCCAAAAAGGTTGAAAAACACTGCGCTATATGAAAGTGAAGTCAGCAGTCGGAGTTGCAAGGGTGAGCAGCAGAATTAGGAATGAGAAGTCGCATTCCTCCAGCAGTGCGGATGCTGAGACTGAACTAAAATGCAAGATGGGCAGCTTCTGGTTGAGACACAAAATGAGGGTTAATCAAATTCGGAGCATGCCCCAGCAGCGAGCCTGGACTGATAAATGCCCACCTCACAGGCACAAAGTAGGACACTGGCTAAAAATACATCTTGTTATCAATTACAAATGGAGTGAGAATGTCAGGGTAAGGGCATGTGACTCATAATAAAAGCAAGTATTATGAGTAGTGAAAATACATATTACAAGGCCGTTATCTGTGAACTTCGTCAGCATCACTGGAGGAGAAGAAAAAGCACTGAAACAGCAGCTCACTGGTACTGTGCACATCAACAAGCCAACATGCAAAAGAAGAGGGGTACATTTGGGGGAACACGTGAAGCCCCTGAAATGCCCCCTTCCAATCAAAAACTCTCTCTGAAGATCATTCAGTTCATCTGTACCAAATGCATTATGAATATCCCACCAAAAAAGGCAAAAGCAGTGGCTCAGATGCACAACTAGTAAACACCAATAGTTATGCATCTAGCATCATAAGCCCGATTCTGTGGAAACCCCTCGCAGCTGGGATTAGACAGGTTCCCCTCTCTGTTGACCTTCAGGCATGTGACAAAGGCCTTTCTATTTCAGCAGGCATTTGAAGGAAGACTTCTGTTTTAATGATTACTTTAAATTGACCTCATCCATTCTGTGCTTTTTCATTTTTATGTACACTGCTTAGATACTTTGGTAAATGAGAGCTATATAAAGCGTATCCCACAACTGTCCCAGAAAAAAATGGGACATCCCGTTTCCCGTGCAAGAGCACAGCGACCATTTTGGGTGCCATGATCTCGTGATTTTGCGCCAAGATCTCGTTCTGAGGAAAGCTTGTCTTTTAGTCTCCATGATCCTGTGCAGGTCACATGACTCACAAGGGAGCACAGGTAGGAAGATGCACGTCCCAGTTTGGGGACTCAATATGTTGAAGGGTATGTGTGAATAGCTTAAATTAATTAAATTAATAAACAAGGAATACATCTCTAGGTATTTGCTGGATAACTTCCCTGGGGTGGTGACTGAGATATGTGTGGTATTTTTCACCTTTAATTTTTTTAAAAATAAATAAATTAGAACTATGCAACTTATCGTCTGTGCCAAGAAGTTCCAATCATTCTTGAGAGAACTGCATGCCTTAAAATGTTATAGACGCACAGCTCTCCATGTTTCCTGTCTGGTCATTTATTTTTAAAGAGTCCTGCTAGAATTTATAGAAACATTTGAAACTCATCAGACCGATCTCCTGTCACAGTGGAGCTATGAGCATATTGTGGCCTTTCCTTGCTCCAAGGATGATCAAAGGAATGTGTGAACTGGGAAGATGTGTTGTTGATGTTTTCGCACTCAGGCTTCAGGCCACCTGCTGATACCAAATGATGCCTTCAAGGAAAACGCCAATTTATTCCCTCCCTCCCAAAGTTTCGCAGGAGCAATACAGAGATGGCAGGAGAAAAATTAGTCAACGTAGCAGGTTTTGTTTCCTGCTGAAATCTCTCTAAATATATTATTGGGGGGGGGGGGAATTAACTGTGACCACAGGAATCTGGTTTGTTCTTTGGCTCTTTGTCAATATTTAGCATATGGTGTTTGCTGAAGTTCTTGTACTATTCTGTTCAACTCTTTCCTTCCTTCTTTCTTTCTTTCTTTCTTTCTTTCTTTCTGATTAGCACATAATCCCGATTGCTATGAAGATTGAATTTTATCTCAACCTGCCATTCCCAGGGAAGCTTGCCATTAAATACGGCATAAAAATCTACCTCTGCCACAGTGGTGTTATATCTTCAAGCATAAAAGTAGTGGTGTCTTTAATCAAGAGGTCTGTAGCATTTCATGATACAGACTATATATAACCAAACATGTGCAGGAAGGTGTATAACAAGCAGACCTATAGATAGGTTGTGACTGAAAGGGATATAAATAAGTATGTACAGCTTGATGAAATTGAGTTTCTGGGAGGTTCTTGATTAAAGGTGAAGATATAATGTTTGTCTATTCGTGAGACGGGATGGGGAGCACTCCCACTGCATTTAATTCACATGTCTTGAACACGATAGACATATGAGGCTGCCTTATAATGAGTCCATTTGCACCAGTATTATTGCCTTTCTGCCCTTCCTACCAATGAGATGTTAGGAACTGACTTGAACCTCAAATCGTTGCATGCAATGCATGTGTGCTACTATTGAGCTCTGGCCCACCACTTTATCTCATGTCAAATTCTACAGAAAATGGTGGTAGAAGCTGGCTGTAGGCAGCAATCCTTGTAATTAACCAGCATAATTCACAGCAGTGAAATATGGCAAAGCATTCTGATGCATTTTTAATTCAGAGTACACACAGGCAGCTATTCATTTTGACCAGTAAATCACCCTTATTTTATTGCTAATAAGTACTATTATAGAAACGTAAATCTTAAGTATGTTACAGCTGCAAAGCTCCCCAGCTCCCTTTACCACGCATGTTACTGAGCCTGTACTGTTCGTGCCATTTCATGAGCCAAGAGTATAAAGCTGGTGGAAACTACAGACCCCATCAGCCCCAGCCACCATGGCCAATCCAGCAACATCTGGAAGGCCACAGCTTCACCATCCTGAGTTTAAAGCAGGTGTGGAGAACTTTAGGGGATGAAGTTCTCCAGGATGTGTGAGTGTGTGTTGAAACATGCGTTTGCTTCGGGCCTCACCAACCACTGTCATGTGGCCCTCAGAATGTTGCCCAGAAGAGAATGTGGCCCTTGGACTAGAAAAGGTTCCCCACCTCTGCTTTATAGCAAACTACATCTAAACTGCTGTGGCATGTAAAGGAAGGTAGTATTTTCCTCACAGTATATTGAGGTTTCATCTGATATCTGCAACTACACAAATTGGATAATCAGATGTCCCCGTCATCATAGTTCACTTTAAATATTCTTAATAACAGAGTAGCAGATGCAAATATTTAATCTTTCCAGTAGAAGGGGGAAATGATACTCACAGATTTAAGTTTTCTCATTTATGACAGGCAATGAAATGAAAGGAACGCAACGCATTTCCAGGTGAAGCCAGGCATTTGATGGCATTTGCAGTCACACACCCACCCCAAAAAAGGACTGTTTTGTTCTTTTTCATTTGGAGCCTGGCAAATAACTCTTCATTGCCATTGCTTCATCTTATGGAGGCTGAGCAGCTGATCATTAAAATAGAATGACATTATTAAGGTCTCTTTGGAAACACCGAAGATGGCTTGTTTGAAACACATGGTAGGTACTGTATAAAGGACTACAATAGTAACTTTGTTGGTGGCAATGGTTTTCTTTCTTTCTCCTGTATAATATATCCTTTCTGGCTGATTCCCAATGGTGGACCACTGAGGTTGAATTGAACAGAAATGCCTCTTTGAACACACACACACACACACACACTCATTTATGACCACGTCGCAAAGCTTGGCACAGACCACCTTCACTTATGTGACCAGCTTTCATCTGATTCCAAGACTGGTACTTCTATGCCAGCAGGGTCAAGTAATAGGCTCCCAACAGCACCATAAGTGCATGTTAGATGTAGTCGGGAATTGGTATCAGAATAAGAACACCAGAACATAGGAAGAGCTTTCTGGATCAGGCCACTGGCTCATCAAGTCCAGCATCCTGTTCTCATTGGAGCCAACCCGATGCGTATGGGAAATGCGCAAGCAGGACCTTAGCACAACAACCTTGTCCCTTCCTGTAGTTCCAGCAACTGGTATTCAAAAGCCCACTGGCTCCAATAATGAAGGTAGAACATATCCATCAGGGTGAGTAGCCAGTGATAACCTAATCCTCCACGAATTTGTCCAACCCTCTTTTAAAACCATCCAAGTTAGTGGCCAACGCTGCCTCATGTTGGATTGAATTCCATAGTTTAACTACGCAGCAAGTGAAAAAGTACTTTCTTATCTCTGTTCAGAATTTCCCAACATTCGGCTTCATTAATAGCCATGAGTTCTGGCTCTATGAGAGAGGGAGAAAAACTTTTCTCTATTCAATTTATCGTGCATAATTTAATACACTTCTATCATGTTGCCTCTTACTTGCTTTTTTCTCTAAACTAAAGAGCCTCAAATGCTGTAACCTTTCTGCATAAGAGAGTTGTTTCATCGCCTTGATAATTTGGGTTGCCCTTTTCTGAACCTTATCCAACTCTACAAGATCCTCTTTGAGGTAAGGCAAACAGCACTGCGCACAGTATTCCAAGTGCAGTTGCACCATAGATTTGTATAAGAGCACTGTGATACCACAGGTTTTATTTCCACTTGGTTTCTTAATGATCCCTAGCATGGGACACCTTTTAGAGTATTGACCCTAGCAGTGATGGAAAGATCAACATTTGGATTTGCTTCACTTGTACTGTCTAGCTCCTTTTCTGCACACATCCATTGTTCTGTGACTGTTTATAAAAAACCTCTAATGCCCCATTATCCACCTCTCATACACTTGCACCTGCTGGCTATTCATGAGATCAAAGGACCTTGGACTATGGGGGGGGGGAGAGACATTAAGTTTAGCATTTCGTTTTCATGTTTATGCTTTTAACAAAATTTATATTCTGCTTGATAGTAATAAAACCTCAAAGTGGTTTACAGGAAATGTTAAAATTATCAGTTAAAAACAAGTTACAGGTGGGTAGCCGTGCTGGTCTGCCATAGTCGAAACAAAATAGAAAATTCTTTCTGTTTCAGTGTATCTGAAGAAGTGTGCATGCACACGAAAGCTCATACCAAGAACAAACTCAGTTGGTCTCTAAGGTGCTACTGGAAAGAATTTTCTATTTTGTTTCAGTTAAAAACAAGTAATTAAAAGCATTTAAGTCCGGCATGGAGAATAGTGAAGCACCAGCTTTTACTGTTTTTCTGTGTTTTTTATGATGTTTATGATAGCTTTATTATTGATTGATACCTAAATTTTTCTATTTCTATTGCTCTCACCTTGGGCATCACTGCAAAGATAGCATAAAATTAACGATGATAGCAAAAGCAACAACAACAGGTGAGAGGTGACAACTGTAGTATCAGCTAGTTGAGGATTATGAAGGGGCATTAAAAGCACTTATTTTCCGCTGGATTGTCACTGAACCTATGGCAAAAAAGCTAATGTAAATACAGAACATCAGCCATCTAATTTATAGTCACAACTAACCCAGTAGGTCTGCTCACACACCTTAAGTGAGAAATATATTTGCATATCTTGCTTTACCAGAAACTCATGAAACACTTGGAGGCATTTTACAAATGCATTGCTGTAACTAAACTGTTATTGGCTGATTTTGAAAATGTGTTTCCTTCTTGGAAATGTTAACAGACCTGTCCAATAATCCATCCAATGAATCATGCATAATCCAAAAACCAGTCCACTTGATCACCTCTGTGGAGCAGTAAGACAGATGTGAAGACTACATAATTGAATCTTTACATCAAATAGAGCCAAAACAAGCTGACCTACCATGGGCTCTTTCCTGTGTTGAAGCACTGAATTGTACTGAACTGTAAAGGATTATTACTTAAGTCAATGACATAGGTGATGTGTGTAAATATACTATGATACCTTATGCTCTGTAGCAATACTTTTGGCTTTCCCAACATTGGAGGTTTTTTCTTGACATTTTCTCTAGTATTTGCCGCAAGCATGGCACTGGTTCTCTTGGCTTTGACTGCTGCCTCTGCCAAATTCCTTGTATTCCTTTCAGGTTGTGGGGGGGGGGGTGTCGCAATGTGATAGACAAAACCTGTATAGATCGGCTCCCACTGTGAGTGAGCAGCATGTAGGCTCAGCCCTTAACTGGAGGACTGTGGTTTCCATGACGCCATGGGCATAATATTGTATTTTCTGGTTGTATGCCCCTTCCCAGGTTCAGCACATGTTGTGTACAGTGGCTGTTCAACAGGGGTAGTTATAGTGGTCCAAGTGTGCCTATAGGATTGCACTGCTACTGTATACCATATATGAAAGATATTTTAATGCAATTTATTTTTGCAAAGAGTCTTTAAATTTTCTATTTAGTGTGATAGAAGGAGAAGGAGGAGGAGGAGGAGGAGGAGACATAATCAGACTCATAGGATGCCCTGGCTTTCACACAGCATAATAATAATAATAATAATAATAATAATAATAATAATAATAATTTATGTACCCCGCCCATCTCACTGGGTTTCCCCAGCCACTCTGGGCGGCTTCCAACAAAGATTAAAATACATTAAAATATCACACATTAAAAACTTCCCTAAACAGGGCTGCCTTCAGATGTTTTCTAAATGTCAGGTAGTTGTTTATCTCTTTGACATCTGATGGGAGGGTATTCCACAGGGTGGGCGCCACTACCGAGAAGGCCCTCTGCCTGGTTCCCTGTAACTTTGCTTCTCGCATTGAGGGAACTGCCAGAAGGCCCTCGGCGCTGGACCTCAGCGTCCGGGCAGAATGGTGGGGGTGGAGATGCTCCATCAGGTATACTGGGCCGAGGCCGTTTAGCGCTTTAAAGGTCAGCACCAACACTTTGAATTGTGCTCGGAAACATACTGGGAGCCAATGTAGGTAGGTCTTTCAGGACAGGTGTTATATGGTCTTAGCAGCCGCTCCCAGTCACCAGTCTAGCTGCCGCATACTGGATTAGTTGTAGTTTCCGGGTCACCTTCAAAGGTAGCCCCACGTAGAGTGCATTGCAGTAGTCCATAGCAGTATAGTTAATGCATATTTTGTAAATTATCTGGCTCACATCTGGATACTGCCAAATTGCTAGCTTTAATATTCGGAGCTCCTCTGATCTGAAATCACTGTCTGGCAGATTTCTTTTAATCCAACACATCATCGTGGGAAATTCTGCTAGAATCTTTCTGGCACTTCTCAGGGGAAAACCTGCTGTCAAACAGCAAATACATGACACATGAAATATGAAATATGTCATTTTGAAGCCTAACCCTTCCTAGCTTTTCATCGGTGCCACTTCCATATCCTTTCCACATTCCAACTGCGCACATCCCGTTTCTTCAGTGTATACTTTAGTATCCTTTGTCTTATTTTCATAAATTTTCTTATTTAAATAGATGTTTTCCCAAAGTAACCCCATGAGAGGTAAACTTTCAGTAGTTTCTGTGACTGACTTTGTTCATTTGTGTCACATATGTGGGATAACATTTGCAACAACATTCCTAGATATCACTAAGTAACCTTTTAGCAGAAGAGTCTTCTCAAATACAAAATGAATATACCAAAGCCAAGAGAAACAAAGTTATATTTTTAAAAAATGTTCCTTATGCTTCATAATGAATGAGGTAATGATGCTGTACAGCCTTTCATCTACTATTGGGTCTTACTTTACTCCTCTTCAGTTCTATTTAACTATCTATTTCTCCAGGAGTCTTTTTCCCCCTTAATGAAACTTTGGACATCCAATCCTTCCTGTTATTTTTCTCATTCCTCCTTCCCATTCTTAGCATTTGGTGTCCTTTCTCAATGCCATCCCATCTGATCTTCCTTAAATATCTGTATACCCCATTCCTGGAATTCAGTTAAGCACTGGCTTAATCAGAATCACAGAACAAGATGCCCTTGTATGTTGCAACGAATAGAGGTTCCCCCACCCTAATTTTCACAAAGCTCTACTCAGTATCTTTTCAGTACATGAAATCTATCCAAACCCTTTAGGATGGTGCGCTAGAGAGAAAAGTTAACGAACCAGCTGAGCTCCTAACTCATTGGGACTTCTTTTTAATTTTGCACCTGTAATGATAAAGTTGCAAGAACAGTTGAAAGAGTTCTCCTTGGCATCTTATTTGAGACTTGTCAGCTACAAAACAGCAGATATCTTCTACTTGTGGAGCACTTGCTAAGCGAAGTCTTCTTGATTCTCATAAAATCACTGCAGGGAGATTTTAATCATGTATTTTGTAAACCTGGGGAGGGAAAGCGTTCCCTTATTGTCTTTGGAATTAGTGCACTAGCTTTGAAGATAGCCTTTAGTGTAGAAATTACTTCACTTTTGCTGCAGTACAGTGCATTTTACGTCTGGGTCAGATAGGGAATTTATCAGTCAACATCAGTGCTGAAATTCTAATGGCAGGATCATTTGTAAACTATGTTGAGGTTGTTGTTTACAATCAAGCAGTGTATAAATTTTATGAAACAAAAGGAGTTGGGAATCATTGAGAACTCTTACTTTGGAACATATTAATTCAACATCACTGAATGTAGAGTAATGTAAAATAAAAAATATAGTACTTCATGCTACTGCAAACTTGCACAGCTTGTTTACATTCATAAACAAATTGAATCATTGTCTGTGGATGTGCACTATATCACAGAACTTCAGTCAGAATTTCATATCTCTGCTAACCCTGTTCATTTGAGCATGCCAAGTGATACCAGTTCTAGATGAACGTATGCAAAAATAGATTTAATTGCTAAATTTGCTTATTTCTCTCCCCTATCTCTCTCCATGGTGTCTTGTGGCAGCTGTTGCTGCTATATAAATCCTCCACATTTGTGTTGGAGGGGCATAGCTGTCAAGTTTCGGATTTGAAAATAAGGGATCAGCACCCTCACCTGTCCCGGGGACAGTCTACGGTTCTCAGGGATAGTCCACGCCATGGTAATCCCCCCAGGCTACAAATTAATTTACACCAGGCTACACACCATCATCTTTCCCACATTCATTTGTGTGACTTGACTGGAGTAACACATGATTGGAAAGGTTTGCAGTTCCACAAACATAGGTGTGCACTGCCTCGAAATAAAAAGAAGTTTGGCCAAACTGCGAGAGGCAGTGAAGGATAGGCGTGCCTGGCGTGCTCTGGTCCATGGGGTCACAAAGAGTCAGACATGACTGAACGACTGAACAACAACAACAACAACAACAACAACAACAACAACAACAACAACAACAGGGGGGCATTGCTAAAAAAATGTCAACTTTGTAACCAGAGGTTCAACTGAATAGAATCTGAATCTCATGCACCACAAGGCCTATGCAGCCTCAACTTAAGGTGGCTCCCGGCCTGGCTTTTTACAGGCCCCAGCTGACTGCACAACCTGGACTTTGGAAAGGCCATACAGACAGATACCTTTAGCTTCTGCACCCCTCCTTTGCACACCTGTCAACACAACCACATAGGCATTTTCCACAACAGCTCCGCAACACAAATCCCTTCTGCAGGCAGGCACCTGTGCGCAAGAAATGCGCTCCGCTCCCCACAGTGGACCCATGCTCCCTCGCCCTCTCGAATTTCCCCTCTGCAAGCTGCACCCATGGATAGAACATCGCACCTAAATATTTCCATTCTCCACAACGCGCAGCATTTGCACAACCCCTCCTGACAGCACCACACACAGAGGGATAATTCCCACACACAGCTTGATGGGCACATGTGCAACCCCCCCACCCCCCAATATATATATATCAGATCTGCATCAGAGGAAATGGCACACTATATATATATATATATATATATATATATATATATATATATATCACACAACCTACCACAGTTTTCAGTTTGGTTTTAAATGGACCTTTTTCTCCTTTTGTTTTTATGTGTAAATCACCTTGAGACAGTGATTTAGAAGGCAGTTAATAAATCAGTAATAATGATAACGATAACGTACTGTAGAAAGGGTAAGCATGTTGCACTTGTATTTTATTTTATTATTTTTTAACTGCCTCAGCATAGAAGTGCTGAGGATGAAATTTCAGATGTGATTGGGAATTCTCACATTTCACATGATCTCATCAAGCAACGCGCCAGATAGGAGGAAGCTCTGAAGAAGAGCGGTGCTGTGTGTTAAATGAGGAAAGACTTTCACAGCTGCATTCTTCATGGCCCTTGTATAAGTATTACGAGTATTCTGGAGTTTAGACAACCAGGCTCCCTTAACAATCTTAGACTTTCTTCTGGGATTAGATATCCTAGCAAAGCCTTCTGTGCCTTCTCTTGTAGCGCAAGGAATGTGTTACCAAATACAGCAAAAATGTGCTAAGTCCTAAAGAAGAACTATAGTTTTGGATTCATGCAAATAACATAGACAGAAAAAGTAACTGACCACTCCAACTTCCTCTACCCAAATTTCTCACTATTTAGGCATTAACTCTCTCTCTCTCTCCCCTCCCCCCCATATATAATCATAAAAATACAAAAAGACCATCCTTAATAATATCACCTCCTGGTGATATTCTCCTCCTGGAGAATTTTATGGAGAAAAAGATAGCTGCTCTCATGTTCCTATGGGGACAGCCATCTTTTCCCATAATTTGTCCCTGGTAGCCTTAGGAGGAGACTGTATAGAAAATTATGGCTTTACCACCATGTACAGCTTGGCACTTCTGTTCCTTCTATATTGAGGTGGCAGCTCAGTTCGGTATCTGAATTATCAGGCTTTCAGTACACAAATGCATATGGAGTTGTTCACCTTTTTTAAAATGAGTCAAGATTCAAACCCTTCCAAGGCCATGCTATACATGGGACATAAATATGCCTATGTTTCATAAATAGCAGACCCAAGAATGCCAAACCTAAGGGGGAAAGAAAAGAGGGTTAAGCTATATGCAGCTCATCCCACTCCTGAGCTATTTAAACAACGATTCACTGCAAAGTCTCAGCTAAATATGGCAGCAGCAGAATCTGCTTTAACCCACTCAAAGCAAAGGCACTGAGAGCGAGGAGAGAGACCTAGTCAATTGTTGGCCTTCCACCTTTGGAAAATATAGTTCATGCAACTCCAGGAGCAATAGATGAACTTTAAAAAAAAAATGTTGTTCCAAATTATATTTAAATGACACAGATCCGATGGAAAAAGTTGTTTCTTTGTCCTAGCTCAAGCAGCTCTCCAACAATTGGTTCAAACTAGTTAGCAGCACCCTTGCAATTGGAAATAGATAGATAGATAGATAGATAGATAGAGAGAGAGAGAGAGAGAGAGAGAGAGAGAGAGAGAGAGAAGGAGCAGTGAAAGGCATGAGTACTGACACCAGATGCTCTCCAGCCAACTGGAACAAGCTAAACCTTAACCTACTTGCCCCTAAGTTCTTTGAGATCTATAAAGAGGCAGGTTTCCTTGCACCATCACTCAAGGAATAGTATGTTCAATGCTTCATACAAGATCCTTGTCATTTGCTTATGACTGGCCAATTTCTCTAACAAACATAGATTCCAAAATCTTGACAAAGATCCAACAAAATTAACTGGAAACTTACCGGTATGTGAGCCATCCTTCAACCTTTTGGCATCCCTCCCCACTCCCATGTCTACTGCACCGATAACACCCTTTATGTCACACCTAATTCCTGTGTCAGTCCAAATGGCATTTGCGCACAACCCTTCTTTACAAAAGGAACACTCACTTTCTCCCCATTCTTATTGATCTCTGGAAACACTGGTGTGTGCCATGCAATATTCTAATGAGCTGAAATTTTGGTGTGGGGAGCACAAACTGGCTTTATCTATGCAGATGATGCACTGCCATGTATGCGTTAAATGCATGGTGCTTCAACACTGGAAGGAGAAGTCAGTGTCTTCCATCCAGTAATGGAGTAACAATTCACATTCCTTGCCCTTATTTGAGTTGGCAATGTATCCATATGAGTGCAAAGAACAGAAATATGAGAACATTTGGTCAGCTTTTCTTCGGACTTATTGCATCATAGTTGACAGTCAAGCATAATTGTTAAAACACCTTAACCCATGTCCCTTTCCTGACTTTCCCTTTGTATTTTTTTTGCTTTGCATATTACTGTAATTGTGTTGTTCAAAAACTGTAATAAGAATTCCCATCTAAAGAAACGTGGGAATATTATATGCTATCAGTTGGAAGGGAGCGTGTGTTTTTGTTAAAAATAGTAATAATCCAGGTCCGCTACCTACAAAAGCTAAATTTAGCAACAGACTGGATAAAACTTCTTTTGCATTTCAAATAAAAGATTGCCCTATGAGAGACTATAGGTGATTGCATGGCACTACAAACTGAATCACTGCTAATCCTTGGCAATTCATTTTGCAACTGACAAGTCAATTAAAAAGAGAAATGTAGAAGTTTAAATTCTGTAGACTGATGATTCACTTTTATTTTCATCTGCTTTTTTTTATTTGTTTCTCTGCTCACAGTGGTGGGAAGAACAAGTTGCATTGCTGGTTTGACTGCTATGAATAATAGCAAGCAGCTGTGCCCCTGTGTCTGAAGCAGATGGGGCCACACGCAGAGACGTTTTGACAAGACCTTGCCATGCCTTTTAAAAGTTCTGGAGACAAGAAACCTACATAAGTAACCAGAAATTATAAGTGGCACAGAAAACAATGAAAGAACATTATAAATGTGGGGTGGTGGGTGGGATTTGGGGGGGGGGGGTTCACTTTATTCCTCACTGAATTCAGAGGTCAGGCAAGAAACTATGGAAGTACCAGGGAGGGAGGGAATTACAAAATCTGCTTTAATAACTGAAGACAACCTGTGGAAAGCAATCTCACAACCTATATTTCTGTGCAAATGCTCAGGAGCTTGTTCTGTTAATTGGGGAAAGACAGAAACACCTGATATAAACATTTTCTATACTGGCACTGCTATCATTTCAGTCTCCAGAATATATATCTGGCCATGAGGAAACCCCTGAATAAATGTAACTCTAGACTAGTCAATAATTCAGTCAACATAAATCCCATCCTTTATGGCCCAGCTAGCCCACTTTTGTCTTTGCCAGGCTTTCCCAACATGATGTCCTCCATAGGTTGTTGACTACAGCATCTAACAGCCTTAGCTAGCACAGTGGGAATTTTAGGCTGCATGCACAGAATGCCTTTAAATCACATTCGAAGCATGTATTCCCCCTAAAAGAATTATGGGCACCATGGTATGTCAAGCATTGTTGGGAATTGCAACTCTGTGAGGGGTAAACTACAGTACCCAGAATTCTTTGAGGGAAAGAATATGCTTCAAGTGTATTTTAAAGGTACAATGTGTACAGTACATAACTTTAGTCCAACAATATCTGGAGAGCACTAGATTGGGAAAAACTAGTCTTTCCTGACAGACTGCAGGGCTCCCATGATCCCTCACAACAGTCTTTGCCAGCCCTGCTGTCTAAAGGGCTTCAAAGGATCGAACACACAAAGTAAGTGTTTTGCCACCAAGCTATAACACTCCTCCTGCTTTACATTATGATTTACTCTGAGCCATTCTAAGCAGTTAGAATGCTTCCTGAAATCAGAAATACATTTTGGTAAGGGCTGTAAGTCAGTAGCAAAGCATACATTTTGCTTGTGAAAAGCCTCAGTCTCAGGCCACAGCATCTCTGGGTAGGGCTCAGAAAGACTCCTGCAGGTCATCCTGCTGCAAGTCAGGGTGGGCAACAGGGGTGGACAGGGTGGGCAACACAGAGTCCAACTAGGTGTAAAGAGGGGGTAGGGAACTCATGCCCGCTATTCAATCCCCACATTCATCTTCATCTGCAATGCACACAGGTGAGAAGCTAGAGCAGGACGAAAGCAGGACACAGTTTGCATTACAGGTGGGAACAGGTGAATCTGTTAAACCTGTATTTATTTACCTAGCAGTAAATCCCACTGAAGTCAGGGGGCTTACTTCTGAGTTAGGGATCAGTGTAAATGTCTCTCTTAGTTTCCCATTTTTCCAGTCTTTTACGTTCTGTTCTCCACATTTCTGCATCAGTTTGCATTTAAAAAAACAAAACAATGCCCTCAACAAAATTCATCAGTATTTCAGTATGTTTTTTCCTAGCATACACATCTGCATGCAATTTTGCCTGTATACACACTTTTATCAAGCAATTTCCCCTAATATAATGCAGTTTTGTATGTTATTTTCACTAATATGTGCATTTTTATGACACTTTGTTTCAGCATATGCATATATTTTTTGCACACGTTACTTGACTGGAGAACTGCACTGCAAAATTCAAAGAAATACAAATTCCAAAGGCCAGCTGTGTTTCAGTTCTCGGGTTGTTTCAGAAAGCGCAATTCAGGTATACTTGTGTTTAAATGCAAACTGAATCTAATTTCTTCCCTCGTCCCTAGAGCTGGATAGCTAATCTGTTTTAGGTCATCGAATCTGACCTCTGGAAAGTGTTGTGTCTGTAGCTGTGTCATTAGAACCTGGCTTCTTTTACAGTCCTGTGCAAGAACTAATATTGCTAATGCTGCTCAGTGACTGGGCGCTTGGAAATGAAAATGGAGAGGCCCTTTAATTGCCCTTACTTTATGCTGCTGCTGATCGACCATGTGATGGCTAAATCCCTTTCTTCCCAAGCTAAATTGGCCTCGTATGAGAAAAGTGACTTAAAAGATTTGCTCTGGTGCCTTTCCTAAAACAGGAATGTTAGTTCTAGCCACAGACTCCGGTGGCCCCTTTGACAGATTTATCATTCATCTTCAAAAGCTACTCCCATGTGTGTGATCTCGCCAGGCAGCGGAGAAGCGAGGGTGTTTATCATTTTAAAAGATTTAATGAGCAGGAGTGAAAAGCGTTCAGCTTTGCTAACAAATAATTTCATTTACGGGCTGCACCGGTGGTGGCAAACAATCCGGATTTTAAAGCTATAATTGACTTTCTATTATAAGCTTCTCGCTAATACACACACACAGAGGTGTACCCACAGTGTACTTGCACTACCTTCAGCTTCCATGAGAGTCATTGCTTTTCAAAGGCTGAATTGCTGCCTAGCTCACATTGGTTTTTAATGGCAATGAAGTTCCGTTTTTGCCTTTGGAAATTTCTCCCCGAGGAGCCGGAGGCTGGCGTTGTAATCCTCAGACCGCCTATTCCAGTGTTTCACTGATACAAACAAACTCCATTTGTTCCAGGAAGTTTGAACTCACATAGAATGCAGACCTTCTGTGTAAACATACAATGGATCAAGCTGCATGTTAGCCATGTGCGTAAAGGTTACAGGCAGCTTCCCCCCTCAACACACACACACAATCCGTGTTTGCACAGAAACTCTCCAGACAAACCCTTGCACCCAAACCTAGCACAAGAGAAAAAATCACTGACAGAGTATGAAGCAGGGACAGGGGAACCTGTTGACCACCAGATGTTGATGGACCATGCTACCCACCAACCCTGACCTTTGGCCATGCTGGCTCAGGCTGATGGGAGTCCAACAACATCTGGAGGGCAACAGGTTCTCCATCTCTGGTTTAAAGTATCCACCTCTGGTGCAGACTGAAGGATCATGCTGGCCCTGTGATAGCTCAGTCTGTAGAGCATGAGACTCTTAATCTCAGTGTCATAGGTTCAAGCCCCACATTGGGCAAAATATTCCTGCATTGCAGGAGGTTGGGCTAGATGATCCTCGTGGTCCTTTCCAGTTCTCTACAGTTCTATGTTTCTATGCCACCTACCACATCCCAGCATAGGCTGTGCAAGGATTTCAAGCAAATATTCCGGCTTACCAATGGATACTGCCTCTGTGTCTATGTGTAAAAATATACTAAGATTTATGAGACCCTTTTCCTCTTTGTGTCAAGCCCACAAACTTTAATCAGTCAATTAACTTGCCATTTGATGCTATGTGAATTTACTTAGGCCAAAGTCCCCTGAGTCTGATGGGTCTTAGTAAGCAACCTGAATCTTTAATTACAACTTAAAATTTTAATATCTGCGACTGATAACAATAAAAGACTCTGAGATTTGGAAGTCATAAAGGGACTCTCACTGCACAGGCTGAGTAGTTATGCTGGTCCCTTCTTTCCTGCACCAAAAGTGATTAAGTTGAAGATTACTTTTTTTCTTCTTCCACATGGCTACCTTCCAGAATAAAAGCACCAAGGCTTCCTTAGAAAAGTCTAGATAACACTGAAACAGATGGTGCTCAGTTGAAGCCAATGTCAACGCATCTTTTCTATCTTCCACTGTACTGCTGGCTGCAAAAATTTCTTTTAATTCATTGTGATATGTTACTATAATGGGAATATGATCCATACTCCCAAAATTAATTAAATGTTATCATTTTGGTACCTTATTCTGTCTATTTGGTTTTTATTTTGGAGGTCCACTTTCCTTCCTAGTTTGGTTTTTTACCCTCCCTTCACCACAAGATCCGAGGGCAGGTTTCAGCAGTTTTAAAATAGAATATTAAAATCTGTTATAAATCAATAATTAAATCCTAAAAATACTATATCTGAAATGTCAAAAATTCCAGCATAAAGTGATATGTATGTAGCATGTAATGGAAGCTATATCATGATGCTGCTAGGTGCACTTCTGTGACAATTATTCCTAATTTAACCTAAATTGCTCTTCCATCTCTCTCTGTTGATATATTCATAACAGATATCAAACCATTTCTCATGCTTCCTGTTTCCAAGTTTCACAGGAATATCTCTTGGTTTAATCCACATTCATATGTTCTGCATTATTATAATAATTCTATTTGTTTGAATCAACTCCAAAGGCTCTTGGGAAGCCATAGTCCTTTTTTATGATCTTGTGAGAGCTGATGTCCTTATTGTGGAAACCTCTTCCTGATTAAGTGCAGAATCTCTGCATGGTTAATCTGGAGATGTATAAATGCATCTGTCAGGGAACTGTCCCCAGTGCAGCGCAAGGTCATGGAAGGGCTCTCAGGATGCTACAGAGAGCCCCGGCCCCACCTGACCAGCAGCACCTCCTCTGGCAGCAGAGGAAGCAGTGAGTCTTCCAGCGGGGAAGGGCATGCATTTCAGGGTGTGGAGGGGAGAGGCTCTGAGGATTCTGGAGAGAACCTGCACTCCCCTAGCTCAAGGGGCGATGAAGGAGACACGCAGCTTCCGGCGCCCCAAAGGTGTCGAGGGGTGAAACGAAAGGATGGGAGGTGGGGTTTCCGCATACTGAAACTCTTTTGTTGGGGTCAGAACCGGAAGGGGCCATTCCCGGATTCTGATGACGCTTGATACAGACATGAACTTATTAGCTCTGCACTGTACATAGTTTGCACAATAAAACTATTAAAGGAAACTCAGAGTTTTGCCTGCTTACTCATGAGCAACTAACCGAGGACCCTACAGCATCACAAGCAAATCAGAATGAATCCTCACTCAAGACCAGACATAGTCTAACATCTGCATAAGCTTTGTGAAAGCAAATCAGGATGAATGTGCAAGAAAAGGAAGTGTGGGGGAGCCCTTATACTTAATAAGAAATAAGTAAATCACCTTAATGGGCTTGTAAAAGAAAGCTGTAATATATGGTAATACTGTACATGAAATGCATGATGGCTAGTAATAACTGAATTTACAGACTGCTCCCAAGGAAGATTCTGGGTTCTTTGAAAGTAAAGGCAAAGGTACCCATGACCGTTAGGTGCAGTCGCGGACGACTCTGGGGTTGTGCTCTCATCTCGCTCTATAGGCCGAGGGAGCCGATTGTCTGCAGACAGCTTCCGGCTCATGTGGTCAGCATGACTAAGCTGCTTCTGGTGAATCAGAGCAGCACATGGAAATGCCGTTTACCTTCCCGCTGGAGTGGTACCTATTTATCTACTTGCCCTTTGATGTGCTTTCAAACTGCTAGGTGGGCAGGAGCTGGGACTGAACAATGGGAGCTCACCCCGTCGGGGGGGATTTGAACCGCCGACCTTCTGATTGGCAAGCCCTAGGTTCAGTGGTTTAGACCACAGTTTGGCAAATAGGTGTCCTTCCTCTTTCATATGGTTATGCCACTTTAAGAGACAGGAAAGGAGTATGCAAATTCTGCAAGTGTCAATAAAATCATTTAATGCTACAGTAGCTATTAGGAGTCTCATTAAAATGCAATTTAGTGACAAACCAAGATATGTAATGCTACAGTGACATCATCAAAGGAACGCAAATCCAGATAAAGTCAGGTTTCTAAATTTGATTTCTGTGCTTTGAAATAAATCTTCAGAGCCTCAATTACTTTATCTGTTTTAAAGCAATTACAATCAGCTTCCATCATTTTCCTTTTTACACATTTAAATTGAGTTATTAATTCTTCATTTAAATGTTAGGATAAGAGGCTTTACCGACTTACTCCTCCTTCCTCTTGCTTCAGTATTTTTTTTTTTAAGAAAAAGAATCAAAACGATCTATAAAAGCAGTACTTGCCTTCTCTTTTAAGCAAGTTTTTAGGTGGGTGTATAATCAAGCACAGCAGTTGGGAGACAGATTAACAGATTCCTAGTGGTCATTACTGCAAGGAAATTTAATCTGGAGAGTTCATTTAAAATTTTGTCTACATGACATTATCCTAGGTTTTTTTTTTAAAAAAAAAGAATGTAGGAAGACAACTTGATATATCAGTTTCTAATTTCCCTTGAACCTGAGGGCAGTACAAACATAGCCCACATCTCCTATTTAATTGAAAAATTGATTTCTATAGATCATGGACGTTTAGTCAACATGTTCAGAATTTGCTTCCATTCCCAGTAGCTTCTTCTTGGAATAATGCTGCTCATTTGAGTATCTTAAAAGGACAGGCAGCTGAATAAATTTATCCCATCTCAGTACTGCAACTGTCCAAAAATACATGAACAGGCCCTGCCCCTCCTCCTGGGTCAATCAGGATTTACCCCTTACATGAAGGCACTCTACATCTATAAGCATAAGAACCCCTTTATGTGGCTGCCATATGTGTGGTCTGTGCAAGGGGGGTGAGGTTATGCAGGGCAACCCCTTCACACGTTCAAGTGAAAGGGCGAGGAAGATTGTGTATACATCCCTATCATGTACGAGATGAAATAGGTAAGGAAAGGACATTTATTGCATGAAGGATCTTTTCATTACTTTTTACTATCCCTCTGGACTGGCTGAAGGCAGTGGAGTGGTGGGAGGCATCAGTTGGGGAACCCCTAGGGGAAGAAGGCTCAGAGCATGGGAATAGTGGTGCTGGGATGACGATGAGTGGTGGGAGGGAGAAAAGGGAGCAGACTGGGAGGAAGAGGTGCCGGAAGCTGAAGAGGTAACAGGGTTGTTTAGTGAGCAGGAAGACTCTGTGGAAGAGAGTAGCCCAGAATCTGAGGTAGAAGTGGAGGCTAGAGAGGAGGGGTCCAGGAGACAGAGAGGAGGCAGATTCCTGAAGAATCCATCGGGTGCGTCCCAAGAGAATGACACCTGGCTGTGCTACAAGGCAGCACAGTTGAATACTGGACGTCCCACCCATGCACCCTGGGAATTTCTTCTTCTTCTTCTTCTTCTTCTTCTTCTTCTTCTTCTTCTTCTTCTTCTTCTTCTTCTTCTTCTTCTCCTCCCTGCACCCAGAGGTAAGTGAGCAATGCATGTGTATGGCCTTGCTGTGGAATTAATTGGTTGCCACATTTGGGTCCAGGGAGGAATTTGCCTACACACAATTTGGACCAGTCTGGGAATTTTGCCTTCCTTGTAGCAACTGTCACAATTTTTGGTGGAAAAGGCACTGAGTTGGATCCTTAGTCTATGCTTGCACGGGGATGAGTGCCCCAACCTCCGATCCAGGATCAAATGCAGGCTACCCCAGTAAAGGAGTCCAGAGGCTGTGTTCTGTCTGAAAGACCAGATGGGGGCAAGGGGCCATAGAACACCCCAAGTGGCGACATGACGGCATTGCCCTATAGATCTGTGTCATGGGGGGATCCTTTACCCTAGGATCAACCCTGATGGAGTATCAGCCTGCGATAAAACTGTGTCTTGTCTTTCTTTGCTGCTCCTGCCACACCTACGCCTCCCCGGTGGCCTCTGGCCTGCTGTGCACGGGCCCACAAACAACTTTAAGTTAGGGCCAGTAATTCATGTTTCGGTGAGAACTGGAACAACCATAGGAGCATTGGTTTATGGGCAAAGTTGGATAATTTATGAAAGTCATTACTTTACTTTTCAGCAGTTTAGATGGCTAGGTCTAACTAATCATCATATTTAGGGTCAGTGGGGTCCTTCAGACAGCTTGGCTACCCGTCTATAGCAAGAAACAAGGAAGGGGCTATATTTGCTTCCACCATTTAGACACTCTAGCACCTTTGACATGTGCACCTGCTGTCTTGTATGCTCTTGCTCCCTGCTTGTGGCATGCTACCATTTGGATGGCATAGATTAATCTAAGGCAGGTAGTGGGAAGTGATGTGTGGAAGACAGGGCAAGGGTGTGAGGTACATAACCTTCAGTCTCCTTGCAGTTTCTTTGTTGCTTTTGTCTGTTCAATATTTAACTAAATGATATCATGAAAATGAAAGAAAAATTGCAGACAGAGATGCCGCCTGGCATGTGCATGCGTGTTACTCAACAAGAGATAACAAAGGGGAGAAGAGTGGCGGGAAACCCTGACAAATTATATTCATTTTCATGGTGCTTTGTTGAGCAACAGGGAAAAAAAATTACCATGAGAATAATTAGGGATTTCCAGCTGCGCGTTCTGGAATGGCACACATGATAAATGGTAAATCCTCAAACACTCTTGAGAGCCAGCAAGGCAGGAAATGGAAGGCACAAGTCCCAGAACTGGATGCTGAAAGTCAAAGCTGGCTCATAGCTTTTCAGAAGGCCCTCGGAAGACTCCCCAGCAGGGACGTTTTGCCACAGAGACTGAAAGCAGTTGCAGTGGCAGAGCTCTGGGTGGCCTCCAGATGGATTTCTTCCACCTCACCCCACCCCTGAAACTTTTGCTGTTGGTGCTTATGGTGCAAACTGCAGCACCGATATGAGGACACTGTTTGATAGCGCCTATAGATGGCAGAGAGAAGAGATGAAAGGCAAGTACAGAACATCAGGCTCAATAAATTATGTTGTTGTTTAGTTGTTTAGTCGTGTCCGACTCTTCGTGACCCCATGGACCAGAGCACGCCAGGCATTGCCTCCCACAGATTGGTCATACTGGGAATTATACCTTGTTCCTTTATAGTTATATTTTTGGGGAAGGACTGCAGCTCAGTGGCAGAACATCTGTTTCATGTGCACAAGGTCCTAGGTCCAATTGTTGGCATTTCCTGATAGGTCTAGGAATGTCCATTCCAAAATCCTGGAAAGCTTCTGTCAATCATTGATGGAACAGTACTGAATTAGATGGCCCAATGGTCTGACTCGGGGCTTATCTACATGTACCCTTTGCCCTGCTCTTTCCAGACAAAGGTCTGCACTTAAATGCTCCATTTCCGGGCATTTTGGGAGGGGGGTTCTGCCCGAGCTTTCCCTGCGAAAACCCACTCTTTAAAACTGAATCAAAGCAAACGTCAATTTGGGTTTTCCATGGATTGGTGTTTGTTCCAATTGAGCTTTAAAGAATGGGTTTTCGCAGGAGAAATTCCAGAGCAAGAAAAGGGGGACACTCAGATACAGAGCTTTTAAAATCATGGCGCACGCCTGGAAAGAGCAAAGGAAAAGTACAGTAAGTGTGGATAAGCCCTCAGTATAAGGGCTTATCCTAAGTTTTTATATATATATATATATATATATATATATATATATATATATATATATATATATATATATATATATACATATATATATATATATATATATATATATATATATATATATATATATATATATATAAACACATGCACAACCTCCTGCAGGATTTATTTCTTGGAAAGAAGCTGTGTGAAACCTCACAGGAAACAGGCTTTGCTGCCAAAAGAGATAAAAAAACCACATTATAATCATACACTAAAACTGAAAGGCTTATCAAGGAATAGATACAAATAGATGAAGATCTAAGTCTCTGTCATTGCTTTTGAAGGAAAAATACCCCTGAGGTATCTCAGGCACTGCATTCTGTGTGACATTTAATCTGCTTCTTTAAAAAGCAAAGAACAAAACAAAACAAAACCCACAAACAAATAGAATTTGTAGCATGCAAACTAAATGAAACACTCTTTCAGTTGCGGAGGGGGGAAGAGTTTGCAGGTGCGAGCAAGCATGAAATGAAATTCTACTAATGAGTTTCCATTTAGGAGCTAAATACATAATCAAATCATTTTTTTACCTGATGCACAGAAGCAAGAAAATCAATTTATTCATCATAAGTGTTACTTTGTGTATTGATGTTCTCTGTGTGTCTAAAACCGGCTAGACTGAGTGAACACTTTGGTTTCAGTTATGCTTATACGCTGATGTTAGCTGAATAATTTTTTGAGAAACAAGCTGTGATTATTCCTGGACACACACACACACACACACACACACTGAAATATGTTGCTTTCTAAATAAATACACTAAATGCCCAAAGCTTGGTTATTGGAGGTATCAATGATGTCCT
This sequence comes from Lacerta agilis, assembly GCF_009819535.1. Taxonomy (NCBI): domain Eukaryota; kingdom Metazoa; phylum Chordata; class Lepidosauria; order Squamata; family Lacertidae; genus Lacerta; species Lacerta agilis. The sequence continues at coordinate 88,712,096 of NC_046313.1, forward strand.
ACTTCCAATGTTCCTGGGTCTTTTCTGTAAATACAACAATAATGTAGCTTGCCCTATTAGAGAGATCATTTCTGCACTGCACCGAAGATATCAATAACTGGGTGCTGGCATCATACATCTGTTATGGTCATGTCCCCAAGCACTGCATTTTTGGCAAGCAATATGTGACAATAAAAGATATAACTGGGTGTGACATCCCCATGACACCAAAAAGAATTCTCTTATGCGATTTAAAATGATTTTTTTTTTTAGTGGAAAGGATTTGGAACTCTCAGACTTTTTGTAAGCTACTGGCAGATGGATATGTTGGGCGCTCTCATGTGGTGCTGATCACAGAATCATAGAATTTTATAGTTGGAAGGGAACATGAGTGTCATCTAGTCCAACCCCCTGCATTACAGGAATCTCAACTAAAGCATCCATGACACATGACCATCCAACCTCTGCTTAAAAACCTCCAAGGAAGGAGAATCCACAATCTCCCAAGGAAGTCTGTTCCACTGCTGAACAGCTCTTACTGTCAGAAAGCTCTTTCAGAATCTCCTTTCTTGTAACTTTAGTTGGAATCTCCTTTCCTGTAACTTGAATCCATTGGTTTCAATCTGACCTTCCACAGACATATATTCCTGTTTTGCACAGCATCCGCATGATGTCATCCTCATCAAAACACTCTGCGGTATCATATGCTCCTTTCATCTGATTTACTATTGCCATGGAAAATCCAGTGTTAAAAAAACAACTTTTTAAAAACCCTAACAAACAGTGAAAACGGCAATGTCCTTGGTCTCACTGGAATAATAACTCACACTCAGAGAGTACTGTTTCTGCCAGAATCTTTAATGCTCAGATGATATGTATGATACATAGACAAAGGAAGGATCAAAGGTGCAGCAGGAGCTACCCATGTTGACCTAACAATGTTGACCTAACAAGCAACATGCTTGCTTGCATCCTTTTATATAGGAGTGGGGCGGGCACAACTTCAATGTGTCAGATAGGCAAGTTAATGGGAACTCCTTCTGGAGGGTTTGACCTTAGCCATCTGTTCATAGGCTGGCGTCTCCATGACCTAGGCATGGAGGAGAGTAGAGTGGCTGCTTTGAACCAGACTGAGTACCCAACTCCTCTTGGGAGAATGGACTCGGTGGGCTCCAGCACAGCTGGAGGGGTGGAAGGGTTGCTGAGATCAGAGATGGAGCTGGCACAGACACCTAGGGTGCAACAGGTGCAGCAAAGTCTATGCTTTGGGTGTAGAAGTTTACAGGTTCGGTGTCTGGTTTCTCTACTAAAATGTTATCTGGTAGGGAAAGTTGGAAATATGTCTGCCTGAAACTTTGGCGCTCTAGTGATAGCTGGAGCAGAAAGTTCTGGGTAAGGTGGCCAGTTGTCATGCCAGCCATGCCTACTCAATCCTATATGTGTCTACCTGGAAGTAAATTCTGTTGAGGCCAGTGGGGCTCACAACCAGGTAAGTGGAAGTTTTCTTGTTGGTATTTCTTTTATGCACTCTTGCTGGAACATTGCTTTAAGTGTCAAAAATTTGACAGAGAATTTATTTTTGAAGGGTTGCACAAGGGGTTGTACACTACTGCCAGAAAGGGGAGAAAACATTGATTTATTGATTCATGAAAGCAAGTATTGTTTTTTGTTTTTGCAGAAATATTCATATGTGAACTGATGCAGATTTAATAACTTAATGAATTGATAAATCAATTCATTAATTTATGGATATAGTACTAAAACCCATACTACAGACTGATTTAGAGATTTCTTTGACTGGGTGACGTCCTCCCAAAGGTTAAAATTGTCCAGCACTGGCTTCTACTGATAGGTTTTCCATAGGACTATGATAAGTCTCTGGGCCCCCTGCCCCAAAATCCTGTACTGTGATCTGATGGGGTAGGAACCTAAACCCCTTTTACGCCCTCTTCGTTGGCCTAAAGTCAAACATATTCTTACAATACTACTGTATCTCTGGCTAGAACGTGCAGGTATTTTAGGCTAGGATACAAGAAGGTATCTTGAAACTGATAGTGAGTATGACAACTATTATGTAGCTCATTGAGATGGAAAGAAGTGATTTAGTGCTGCGTAGGTCTTTGTCATAGGTGATGAATGCATCTAGTCATGAAGGGCAAAGAAAATGAGAGAAATCCAGAGGCTACAAGAAGAAAGGCACTTCTTGGGAAAGATGACACAGACAGTAAGCAGGTGGCAGAAAGCTTTTCATTCACAAAAAATGAAGGGAACTTAGGGTCCATTTTTACCAATGTGGAGAGTGTTGTTTTTTTTATTAATAGATCTGTAGGGAGGCAGACAGGTACTATATAACAGAAGTCTCTGACCTTGAAGGGGCAATGGGCACATTTGGGATTTTGAGAGTGTGTTATGTGTCCCGTTACAAAAGGACTACGATTGTGAGTGTGGCCAATCATAAAAATTATCCCATTTCACAGAAGGCAAACTGCTGAGAGACTGGTAACTTGCCCCCAAAGCCTGAGTAGAATTTGAGCCTCAAAAGACAAAACTATTCATTTGAACCTAGTTTTCTGTTGCAACAGAACATCCATTTCACAGGAGGTAAATTTAGTTACAGGTAAGTAGCTGTGTTGGTCTGCTGTAGTCGAAACAAAATAAAAAAAATCCTTCCAGTAGCACCTTAGAGACCAACTAAGTTTGTTACTGGTATGAGCTTTCATATTGTACCTGAAGAAGTGTGCATGCACACGAAAGCTCATACTAATAACAAACTTAGTTGGTCTCTAAGGTGCTTGGTCTCTTGGTAGCAGGACGCTCCTGTTTGCATATATGGCTATGTCAATCTGTTTCTTTACTTCATTGGGCAAGTGCTATAGTTTGAAGGAAGTCCAATGTCAACCTTTCGTCATTTCTCCCCGGAACAGGGCTTGATTATATTGCATTGTTTTCCTTGTTGCAATCTGCTCTTGTCATATTAGTGCAAGAGTGGGGTAGACATAATAATACATTATCACTATCATTATTATTAGTAGTAGTAGTAGCAGCAGCAGCAGCAGCAGCAGCATTAGTAGTAGTAGGCATAGATGACAACAGACAATACACTTTGCTCTGAGTGGGTTCTGGAGATATGTGTAATAAAGTATGAGTTTCTAATATAAAGTGGTGCTTTTGTGTTCCTTGCATAGATACACAGTGTTGTGTAGAAAGTGAATCTATGGCTTGGTCAGTCTTTATATGTATTCAGTCTTGCTGAGGCCCTGGTAAATGCCTGAGTGTGCCATGTGCTGGCTTTGGACTTGTCATATGGTACTTAGAGTTGTCCAGTTTGTGCATTTTGGGTTGTGGCAAGAGACTCCTGCTCATGATTCCTTGAAAGAATATAAGCACACTCCTTGTTGCTGCTTTTAATGAAACAGACCAGTGTCCTTCAGGAATTTTGTACTTGTGTCTGGCAGTGGATATGATACCAACCTCTCACCATCAACCATTAATTAAAGCAAAATCTCTGTTTTACTCTTAACTCTGTATATAATCTTTACTGGAGTTTAAATGGATTCCCTTCCAGTTTGGTTTGTCGTAATTGATGAAATCCCAAGCTATAACTGAATCCGCTGCAGAAAACATGCACACACGTGCGTGCACACACATACAAATAAAGCTTCAAGCATCACTCATGTACCATGTTCTGATAAAAGCTTGAATTTTTGTAACTATATATATATATATATATATATATATATATATATATATATATAGTAAATATATTAACTGATCTTCAGAAAAGAAAGCTTTCAGTACTGGCAGTGTGCCTGATGTCCTCTGGAAAATTGCAAGTGAAATGGCCATGAATATGATCATACTGATGAAATATAGCTTCATAGAAAAATGTTTTAGCAATATTATCTTTGTCAAGGGAGGTCACACAGAATATGCATTCTGGATGTATTCTCAGCGTGATTTACTTTGATATTGGCATCATAAGACAATATAAATGTGGGAAAATTCAATGCACTTTATTTCATCATAAAAATGTCAAGCGTGCCGCTCTATAAATCACAGTTTTATATTAGCAGCTGCCTAGTTTGGCCCTAATTCTATTTTAATAATGATTTTTTGGTCTATGAAAGTCTAATTTTTCAGATTTTGTTTTGTCTATTGGAATATGTCTTTGGAGGAAAAAGATTCTGTGTCAGCATTCGATGAATATTCTGAGTCCACTTATTTTGCAAGGCCTGCCTTTGATAAACTGTTGGTGCAATTTGCTTTTTCACCAAATGCTCCTTGCAATTATAGCCAGATCAGATTTCATTCCCTTACGGAAAATGGTTGGATGAATCAAAAGCATGAATCAATCCCAGCAGCAGTTAAGATTTTCAGTGTTCCTTCTATTGCCGTTTAAACTTCCACTGCCTTTTTAATCCACAGCATTCACTTGAAGCATTTTCAATGACAGTTCAAAACTTTTGAGTTACATGCTTTCTGGCCCAGGAGCAGTACTTTTGCCTTCCCTCAGAGAGTAATATGGCAAACGGGAGTATTTACTATCAATCCCACACCTACTTAGGCTGCTTTCTTCCTGTTGGCTTCAGCTGTGTACAGAGAAGGGACTGCTGCTCAGTGGCAGAGGAGATGCCTTGCATGCAGAAGGTCAGAGGTTCAGGATCAGGTGGCAAGTGCTGTGAAAGACTTCTGCTTGGCACCTGGAGGGGTTAAGCTTTAGCCTATTGCCAGTCAGAACAGACAATTCTGGGCTAGATGGACACATGGTCTTACACTGGCAGCTTCTGGTGTTTTAAGAGGGCTACCTTAGAAAACATCCCACTTTGCAAGTTGCTTGGTAATATACCATGCTGTGAAACGTGCACTCGGGTCCATTCACCAATTAACCATCTACCTTGCCCCAGTCAATCCTTTATAAATATGTCGTGTGCACTTACTGGATTATAGACCTGCTCCATTTGCACAGCAGATGTGACTCCAAATTTACCTCAAACTTAAACTTGCTGAATAAAGAGCTTAAGCTGCCAATAAAGGAGCAGGAGTCTCTCATTAGTATTTTATCGTACTCCCTGTTTTTCTATGCCTGAAGAGGGAGATAAACTGCAATTCTCAGCAAAGGGAGAGTAATTGGGTGAAGCTTTAATAGATGGACCATGTTTTTCCTTGGGGATCTCATTGATCAATTTAGCAGGGACGTTTTTTTCTTGTCATCCCAAATGGGCTGAAATTAATTAAAACAGACTATTTGGATTGAAGCCTATTTCTAGCTACTGAAGCCCCATTGGGGTTAATGGGATGAAGTTGACTTAATAATACACACCTAAAGAACTTAACTAGACAGCATCTTAAAAAGCAGAGACATCACCTTGCCGACAAAGGTCCGTATAGTTAAAGCTATGGTTTTCCCAGTAGTAATGTACGGAAGTGAGAGCTGGACCATAAAGAAGGCTGATCGCCGAAGAATTGATGCTTTTGAATTATGGTGCTGGAGGAGACTCTTGAGAGTCCCATGGTCTGCAAGAAGATCAAACATATCCATTCTCAAAGAAATCAGCCCTGAGTGCTCACTAGAAGGACAGATCCTGAAGTTGAGGCTCCAGTACTTTGGCCACCTCATGAGAAGAGAAGACTCCCTAGAAAAGACCCTGATGTTGGGAAAGATGGAGGGCACAAGGAGAAGGGGACGACAGAGGATGAGATGGTTGGACAGTGTTCTCGAAGCTACTAACATGAGTTTGGCCAAACTGCGAGAGGCAGTGAAGGATAGGCGTGCCTGGCGTGCTCTGGTCCATGGGGTCATGAAGAGTCGGACACGACTGAACGACTGAACAACAACAAAGAACTTAAAAGCTGGAAAAAAAATTCACATACCTTTTTCTCTGTCGTCTTCACAACAAGCCTATAGAGTAGGTTAATACTATCATCCCCATATTGTAGATAGGAATCTGTAAGAACAGTGACCACCTAGTGGGTCCATGGAAGCCAAAGAACCTTGTAAATTAGAGTTCAGGATTACAGTTGTTAGGTTACTAGCTGCACTAATGCACTGCTGGTGAAACAGGTCTTGATCTGTGTCCAAAAGTAGCTTCAAACGCAACTGACTTAAAACTCTCTCTCTCTCTCTCTCTCTCTCTCTCTCTCTCTCTAACACACTAACACACACACATTTGCCACCCAATTCTCTGTATTTTAGAAAATGCTTTTCATGTAAATTTATTGGAGGGGGTGAAGAGAGAAAAAAATTATCTGTGTTGGCAAATTGGGGAGGGGCGTTTTTTTGTTGCCTTCTGTTTGACCCCCAAATCATTCTCTGACAGCTCTGGAGACATCATCACTTTTCATGGATCGGAAAGCAGCTGTTCTTTTTCTTTTTCTTTTTCTTTTTCTTTTCTTTTCACCAAGGAAGAAACAAATATGGGCAGGCAGAGCTCAGTTCTGGTTTCTGCAGCCCAACAACAGACTGTTTACTAGATACCCCCACCCTCCTTTATTATTTTATAATAAAATCAAGCATAGGGGGGGGGGAATCACCACAGAAAACAGGTATGAAATATCAAAGTGGGGTGGGGGTGGGGAATGAGGCCAAAGACATCAATAACAAATTCCAGACTTTTGACATAATAGACATTATGGCAAGTCTATGAAAATATAAACAGTATTAACATGGATATCCATTATTTTCAGGGGGCGGCGGCAATGAGTTGCATTTCCAGCAAACCTTACTTGAAGTTCTTGAAGTTCTGCCATATTCCTATTACAATATCTGCAGCCATTTATAGGCTGATGGGAGGGAGATTGGTTATGTTCTGCATTACTGTTTTGCTTTTAAAATGAGAATGCTAGAATCACATCTCTCCATCGCCCATGGGCTGAAAATAGTACTTCTCAAGTTTGGCCAAAGCAATAGTTTCAGCCAAATTCAATAATGCCGCACGCCATGCACTGCTAGTCCAATTTTAACTATAAACCAGAAAAGCACTAAGGGAATGAGACAGAGAATGGATTGTGATTACTGAATTGTTTCCCATAAAAGTGCAATTGTATACTGAACGTTGGCCTCGACAGACATGGTTGCTAGAAGTAGCAATGGGATCTAAATGAAAGTAGCATTTGCTCACTTTAATAAAGGCCACCACAAAATTAACACTCACCAGGAAAGGGGAGTGAACCGTATATGGTAGGGCTGCCATACATCTGGTATTTCCCAGACATAGCTGGGTTTCACCCATCCAAAATGGCGTCAGGGCAGAATTTTCAGAAATCAGTTAAAATATCTGGGGAAACCCGGGCATATGGCAGTTCATATCAGAAGTGTTGGCTTTTGGGGGGCAAATTTCCTTTAAAAATAGCTGGAAAACTTCCACAATTCCCCTCCCCCGCCAAAAAACTCAATAACATTTGTGTCTGGATTTTCACTTTTTGAAATATGGCAACCCTAGTATATGGTCTTCAAACCTGACACTTGCTCGGTAGTCAACTACTGATCTTAGGCTTGGATTGATATGGATTGATATTGACATGCAAAGCCCTAACAATGTGGGTCCCAAATATCTGAAAGATAGCCTCCTCCCATATGAACATGCCCAAATGTTCAGTTTTGTTCCTGTTAGGAGTACCACCACCCTGTGTGGATCAAGGGTGTGTGTGTGAGAGGAACCTTCTCAGTAATGGCCCCCAGGTTGTGGAATGCCCTCCCCTCCAAGGCATATCTTGTGTCGCCATTGTATACTATTGACATTGACAAGTTAAGATTCACCTCTTAACCCACACATTTGGGTAAGGTGAGTGGAAGTTTCTCCTCTTGCTAGATTGCTGTTTTGTTGCTCTGACAGTTTTGTCAGTTCTGAGATCTTTTAATTTAATGGTTTTAATGGAAGCTGAATTTTGTTTTAAGCTATAATATTTAATATATCCCACCCTGGTACTACCCCACGAAGAATGGGCTATAAATAAAACAAACAAATATTGTTAAGCAAAACCATCTTTAAAACTCATCTCCATTATTGCAACATCTCCATCTGCTTGTGAGCCATAGGAATTGTACACAGTCATTGTCTACTTAGATGGAAAACAGGGGGAAATGTCTCACAATTTAATTCTGAAGACATTTCCGTGCAATTCATCAGCAGCGCAACTGGATCAAGGCCGTTCTGTCACTACGGTAGGTTTTTATGTTGAACTTAGACATGTTATTTCTGCCAAGATGAATGACTTACCACAGCAAAGTGTAAGGTATAAAAAGTATAGAAAAAGCTGTAAATTGAAAAGGGAATTGACTGAGTAAATAACATCATTTGCACTTTGGGGTGCCATGAGAAATGGGGTAATAAGCACACATGTCTGTCAGATGGAGCGAAATTCCACTTAACCTATTCATTCACTTTTTTTAAGAAAAGAGATATTACCTTCCAATGAGGAAAGAGTCTCAATATGAACCTGTGATAAATAATCAATATGGAACTTTCATTTGATTTACAGATGTGAGAAATTCATATAACATTTTTAGTGCCCCTTGTGGGAGGAAACCTCACAGATTTTGATTAGAACACAGAGACATATGAAGGGAAAAATCAAACTGATGATTATTCTTACATCTTTCTAGCTGCTTTCTGGGAACTACATCTTTTGTACTCAAATGCTGCCTTGGTTGAAATTTATGGCAGATTACATTTCAAAATAGGGTATTATCCAGGCAAAATAAAGCACCTACATCAAATTAATGTTAACTATGCCTGTTCTCTTTCTCACCTTCCTCTTTTTAATCAATTTTTTAAGAATACTATTAATAGGGTGTGTTGGATATTAGAGAAAGGGTAGTACCTATCATGGAGGACATCATGCTCCTTCTAGGGTAGTCTGTCTACCTTTGGGTCTCTACTCTGCACTCAGTTCTCACCTGTGGCTCCTAGAAGCTGTCAGCATGTAACAGCAGCCACACCCTGCCTGGACAAACAGGTGAGGGTAGCCAATGGGTCTCAAACCCAACAGTATTTCAGTGTGCTCAAGCCGATGTGGCTCTTGCTAGATTCACCTTGGATGGAGAGAGAATGTGTTTGTGTGTTGCGGATGTTTTTTTCAACTATTGCACTCTAGGTTATCATTATGAAAAAAACCTAGGTAAATGAGTCTATGAAATAGATTGCAACTGCCTACCTTATTGTATATTTTCCAGACTAGATTTCTCGTCTTCTATCACGTGTTCCTTTGGCTTAGCTTTAAACCTAGACAATAGCAAGTGTTTACAAGAAAGTCCCATTTTGCGCACATTCAAAGAGCATGCAAATGTTCATGTATAGGCCTTTTTCGGAACCGGAAGAGGTGTGACAAGGGTGAAATTGGGCGGGTTTATATGCACTCTGCCAACATGTGTGATGGCCAGGAACATAACTCCTGGGCCAAACAGCGTTGCCTGTATTTGAATGCATTTAAAAGAGTTAAAAGTAGGTGTTTGGGAAAGACTTTCAAGAGCTGCAGTTTCTTGAAGAAATTTGAAAACCCCAGCAGAAACTTTTTAAGAAATCAGTATAGGCTGACGTAGGAAAAAGAGTCTTCTTCTTTGGTGATCACTCGTAGCCGAGTAATTTGGAAGTGGGGTATATTAAATTAGTGAACTTTATATGGCCTAACCCTGCTTTAAGCATTTAGAAACCTTGCTTTACTACATGCTTCTTAATTGCTCTTGCTTCTTGTTCCCTAAAATGTCATTAAAAAGCTAAAAAATGTGTGTGACAGGGTTCACTCTGCTGAAATTGCAGACATGTGATGCAGCAGAAGTGTGCCCCTGTACGTCTCAGAGCTGCAGGGACAGTGCAACTATTTGTGAGGGGCACACGCGCGCGCGCACACACACACACCTTCTTAACACTTCCTTTTCCAAATGCTTCTGTTTGAAATGCTTATGGCACAACCCTTCTTTGAATAAGATGGCAGTGATTCAACATCTCCGCAAGTGAAATGAAGAAGCATGGGCACCATCTGGTGGCTAAATGTTTGGTTGCAATCCCTTTATAATTTTTAAATTTTGCAAAGATATAGGGAGCAATTCTATGCACAATAAGCTGGGGTAAAGCACCAGATCCAAACCCCAGATCCAAGCTCTATTCAGCCTCAGTACTACTGCTGGCTGGGCAGTCTATGCCCAACAGAGGGAGAACAAAACAAAATAAAAAATATATTTTTTTTATTCCAGTACCACCTTAGAGATCAACTAAGTTTGTTCTTGGTATGAGCTTTCGTGTGCATGCACACTTCTTCAGATACACTGAAACAGAAGTCACCAGACCCTTATATGTAGCGAGAGAGTGAGGAGGGGTGTTACTCAGAAGGGTGGTGGGAATGGGTGATTGGCTGATAGGTGCAGAAAACCTGTTGACGACTGTTAACGAATGCAATTGGTCTTACAGGAAAAGGCAAGGGGTGAGATGGCTAAAGATAGCTTTGTCATGTATAATGAGATAAGAATCCAATGTCTTTGTTCAGACCAGGTCTCTCCATGATTTTAAGTTTGGTAATTAGTTGCAATTCAGCAACTTCTCTTTCCAGTCAATTTCTGAAATTCCTTTGTAGTAAGACAGCTACTTTGAGATGTATAGAATGTCATGGGAGGCTGAAGTGTTCTCCTACTGGTTTCTCTGTCTTGTGATTCCTGATATCAGATTTATGTCCATTTATCCTTTGGTGTAGGGTTTGGCCTTTTTGTCCAATATAGAGAGCTGAAGGGCACTGTTGGCATTTGATGGCATACACAATGTTAGAAGATGATCAATTAAATAGTCCTGAGATGGTATGTTTGATGTTTTTGGGGGCCAGTAATGGTGTTGTCCAGGTGTATGTGGCAGCAAAGTTGGCATCTGGGTTTATTGCAGGCTCTGGTACCAGAGTCCATGTTGGGTGGCTGTCTGTAGGCGATGAAAGGTCTTCCTCCCAGAGCTTGAGAAAGAGAACTGTCATTGTCTAGGAGTGGTTGTTGATCTCTGATGATGTGTTGTACTGTTTTGACTTGGGAGCTGTATGTGATTACTAGTGGTGTTCTGTTATTTTCTTTTTTGGGTCTGTCTTGCAGTAAGTTCTCTCTGGGTATCAGTCTGGCTCTGTTGATCTGTTGTTTAACTTCATCAGGCAGATATTTTAGTTCTAAAATGGTTTGCTGTAGATCTCTTAGGTGAGAGTCTGTCTGTAGAGTTGGAACAATCCATTGTATATAGCCAGGCCCTACGTTACAGCCACATTTGTTCCAACTCTACAGACAGAGACTAAATATCATGTTTTATGATACATCCATCTCATTTATGCAGAGCAGCTGCCTCTGCTAGGTGAGTAGCTGATGGACTTCTGATGGACCCTGCCATCTAGTGTTTAGCAATTAGATCAGTAGACTTGTTAAATTTGCCAAGAACTGAAAACTGAAATCCCCCTATCTTGTCACCAAACTCTTGTCCCGTAAGAAGGTGGGAATATGCAGAGGAGGCAGGCAGGAAAGGTGGCAAAGTTCATCCAAGAGAGCTACAATTTCAACTATTGCTGATTTCTACCCCAGACATGTGCTTTGAAAACAGGAGGTTCGCTGGCCATTCTTGCAACCTCTACTGGCACCAGAGTTTCCCTTGAAACTTGCTAAATAAATAAGGGATCAAACAGACAGAAACAAGGGATCAGATGCATTACAAAAGGACATCTGAACCACACCTGTGGCCTATCCCAAGAAGCAAAGGATAGTAACTCCTAGGCCTGCTACTCTGTTGGTTTTTTTCCTTCATAGTTTTGCATATGCTTTATATGAAGCTTAATGTAAAAGAAAAATATGTGAAGGCTAGGTTCTCATGATAACATAGTGGGCATCGTTTCAAGATGAAGCACTCCTAGTTACTGTAGTTCACATTTTCTGCATGAGATTCATGGCTTCTTTGATTACTTTTTATTTTTGTTTTCTTATATTACAACAAGAAACAGTATTAAATCAAAGCCCACCCTCCCAGCCTTTCTTGAAATGTGGTATCAGATTACTTCAGAGCTTACATCCCTTGTCATATTCTAATTGTGTGGCTGTTACAGTTACCAAAGGCAATCATAACAGCCAAAAACTTTAATAAATGTGAAGATCCCACATTCTCTTCTTCTGCACAGTACATAATAAATACAGCCAACATCACTGTATCTTGTTGTAGCAAATCATTGAGTTATGTGTTGTTAAAAGAAGTGTTTGTTTTCAGGATCTGTAAGTTGTTTATATCATCATCATCAAATCTTTATTATGGTCATAGACCAGCATAAGTAGGGTGGGGTACAAGCATTTAGAATCTGTAAAACGTTTTGTAAAGCTAAAAAGTATTAAAACAGGAGGTATATCTAAAGGACCATAAGAATCTAAAAGAAGCTAAAAGAAAGGTTCGGGGCATTAAACGGATGTGGAAGAGCATAAAAGGTTAGTACAGTGGTACCTTGGTTTACGAACTTAATCCATTCCAGAAGTTCGTTCTTAAACCAAAGCGTTCTTACACCAAGGTGTGCTTTCCCATAGCAGCGGGGAACTCAATTTACAAATGGAACATGTTCTGCTTCCAAGGCAAAGTTCACAAACCAAAACACCTACTTCCAGGCTTGCTTCTTAATCCAAGTTGTTTATAAACTAAGCTGTTCTTAAACCAGGGTACCACTGTATGTAAAAGACTATAACTATCAATTTAAAGAGCACTCCGATATGAGTGTTCATTAAATCTAGGTTGTGGAACAGGTCATCATCCAACGAATTTTGAAAGCTGCTGTGCAGAATCTGGCAACATTGTATGTTGTAGCAGGATTAGTATCTGAAAGCAGCAGGGAGGTATAGAATTATCCTATGCGCCCTGGGTACTTGTGCAGTGATGGTAAGATGAGGCTAGTACGAATCTATAGTACAGTATAGGCACTGGAGAAACACGTGTTCTATTGTTTCTATTTGTCCAGAGTCACAGGGCATTGTCTCTATGAGTAAGCAATCTTCCTGGTCATTTATATGTCCCAAACTGTGGTCAAAATAAAATAAAATAAAGATTAAAATATTGAAAGCTGCTTTAGAAGACAGTTCCATTTCCAGAAGAAAGGGAACAAATTCTTTTTGTTAACTTGCTTTTTATCTCCAACAGGAGGTAAGTGAAGAAAGGTAACCTATTTTCTCTAGAAAGTTTAACAAAGGAAAGTAATCTGAAGGAAAAGCAAAGCATGGAAAGGCAATTTTCTGAAAAAATTGTAGTCTTCTATATCACCTTTGGTTATTTTCCTGTTGTTTTTAATGGAGAATGACAGAAGTGCCTTCTAATGGTTCATTAACACCACTGGCCTTCCTGTCTTCAAAGCTACAAGTCACACATAATTTGAAAAATTCTAGCATCCAGTGTGCTAATATAAGAAGCTATTTAAGCTGTATTATTTCAGCTATCATCAGCTGATATTTAAACATAGATCATTCAGTAACTCAAGCTGTGATAAAAGTCTCTTGGTGATTAAAGAGGAAAATCATTTGCAGAAGTATTTGGGTTAGAATTTAAAACAGTAAATGTAAGAAGCTTTCATTTTCTGCAGTTTGACTGTATTTAATTCTGCTCGAGCCATCTACTCACTCAAACAGAATATTTGATATTGCAAACTTTACCATGCCTTCCAACTAAGCTTCCTGCCCACAAAGACAAAAGTTGACTTACTTGATTGAATGTCATTGTTTTCACAAATATCAGAGTATTCCTTTAAATATTCACAAAGAAATGGGATAGAGATGCTAAATATAATTGTCAAAAGGCACCTTATGATGCTGACTTCCAACTGAGCAATAGTCAAATAGAGCACTATTATTGGTAATATTTTGTTATTTCCTAAAAATAACGTATTTCATGAATATATGTGTTGTTTGTTTTGTCGCGCATATATTGTGTGGGATCTCACCCACTTCCTCCATTTTGATTGGTGCTTAAACCAGGGCTTAGTGCAAATGAGGAAGAATGTGACTGCTGGATGGGAGGCCGTGGTCATTTTGCTCTTTCTCGGTCGTTCTGTTGCAGCAGTGCACTGGGCCATGGTTTGTCTTAGTGTGTCATCCAAACACAGGCTCATGGTTTAATTATGTCCAGATTAACCACAACGTTTGTCTTACTGTTTACAGCTCCTGGTTTATTCAGGACAGTTATACCACAAGCCAGGTTTGGTCAGCATGCTACACCAAACCATGGCCTAGCTCAGCAGACCAGCAGAATGGCCAATGAGGACAAAGTAGCTTTGATCTCCTCTTTAGCAGCCTGCACACTCATGCATTTGCACTAAGTCATGATTTGGCTTAGCATGACATGCAAACCAGGTCAATGTCTTACATAGCAATGTTATTTTGCCTGTCCTCACTGCTCATTTCATACGTCTATTGAAGAAGACCTTAACTATGTAGCTGATACCGAAGACTAATGCCACATATGTGAAGGACAGAATATTAAAAGCACCCATCCAACCCCTCCCTTCTTATTGTAACTTATTCCACCTTTGTTTGTCAAAGCAGTGACAGTTGAGATTGCCAAGTGCCAATGAGCACTGTAAAGAAGTATATGAAATGATTCAACCCTAAGACCTTTAAGATATAACATACCAGATTTCCTGGAAAATTCTGTGGAGGATTACAGCAAATACTAGGTAAGTAAAAACTCAATAGGTCTTGGAATAATAGAATCTTTGGAACTAATCAATACCTTTCAGTCACATTGGCTCACAAGCTGACATCTAATATCTTCCTTCCTTTATTATCCTATCTATATAATCACTCCACGTTGAATCAATAATGATACAGAAAACAATGAAAGCTTTTAAAACGCAGAAAGCTTTGAATCAAACCTGCTTCTTACAGCTAGTATCACACTACACTATTCAAATCTGTTAGTAATGTTTACAAGAATCCTGCAAGGTAAGTCAGCATTATCCATATACAGTATGGCAAACAAAAGTGGGCTGAATTGACGCTCACAGCAGTGACGTGGTGAGTTCATGGTTTCATGCAGAATTTAAGTTAGGGGCTTCCTGGCTCAGAGCTCAAACATTTGGTCTTTTGCAAATCACTCATAGAGATTAAATATTCCTTCCTGGTGCCTTTTGAAAATGAAGTTTTCAGATATTAAAAAATAAATAAATCTACAGACAGTCTTTGGTGGTGGTTTGGTATCTCCATTTGACTCTTACCTGTGCCATCCACTTAGAACAAGCATTTCTCAGGTGAGGGATTAGCAATTTTGTTTTATATCATTTTGTTGTTGTATACAATGTCTGTCAGACAACTCACTGATCTGTCAGTCCTGAGAACAGTAGATTCTGTACAGATTTAAAAGCTTTTGATAAAAAGAAATTACTAACTTGAAGCAATAGTTACAACTGGATTGTAACTGTGACAGATGAGTATTTCAACGGTAAAGGTAAAGGTAAAGGTACCCCGACCATTAGGTCCAGTCGTGGATGACTCTGGGGTTGCAGCGCTTATCTCGCTCTATAGGCCGAGGGAGCTGGCATTTTTCCGCAGACAGCTTCCGGGTCATTTGGCCAGCATGACTAAGCCGCTTCTGGCAAACCAGAGCAGCACATGGAAAGGCATTTACTTTCCCGCCGGAGTGGTACCTACTTGCACTTTGATGTGCTTTCAAACTGCTAGGTGGGCAGGAGCTGAGACCAAACAATGGGAGCTCACCCCATCGCAGGGATTCGAACCGCCGACCTTCTGATTGGCAAGCCCTAGGCTCTGTGGTTTAAACCACAACGCCACTTGTTCATAATTAATAATTCATAAAAATTATAAGAATCCCATTCCCTATGTGCTGCCTTCTTTCTTATGATATACGAAAAGCATCCGGGAGTTTAACCATTTAATAAATTCTATGCTGGGATTCAATGGGACCCAGGTGGCGCTGTGGGTTAAACCACAGAGTCTAGGGCTTGCTGATCAGAAGGTCGGCGGTTCGAATCCCTGCCATGGGGTGAGCTCCCGTTGCTCGGTCCCAGCTCCTGCCCACCTAGCAGTTCGAAAGCACATCAAAGTGCAAGTAGATAAATAGGGACCGCTCCAGCGGGAAGGTAAACGGCGTTTCCGTGCGCTGCTCTGGTTCGCCAGAAGCGGCTTTGTCATGCTGGCCACATGACCCGGAAGCTGTCTGTGGACAAACGCCGGCTCCCTCGGCCTATAGAGCGAGATGAGCGCCGCAACCCCAGAGTCGGACACGACTGGACCTGATGGTCAGGGGTCCCTTTACCTTTACCTATGCTGGGATTCCAGCAGATCTTACGTGCTAAGCTTCACCAATCAGAATTGAGAATGAGAATCAATGTCCACCCATGGAAGGGACCATAGCTCAATGGTAGACCCCTGTGCTTGGCATGCAGAAAGTCAAGTGTCAAGTAGTGAGTGATGGGGAAAGCCTGAGAGGTGGAGAGCCATGGCTACTCAAGCATAGGCAATACTGGGATAGAAAGGCAATTTCCCATCAAAGTTTCATTCTCCATCCCTGAGTCTGTTGGAAGACTTGTAGTCCTGTTCCCTCCCATCTCCTATCTTTATACCCCATCAGAACTATTTAACTCCATCTTATGCTCATTGTGAGTCCAGGTTCAGATTTCTGGTTTTTCATTCAGAGTTCCTAAATATGCATATGGGGAACCAGTCATATGAGACAAGCTGGCATATTCACATATCACCATGCTGTACATCCCAATCATAAGAAAACCCCTGCTTGATTAGGAGCAAAGCCCTATATAGTCCAGAAACCTATTTCACACAGTGGCCAACTAGATGCCTACTGGAGATTCACGAGGCAGACATGAGGAGGACAATAGCTCTTTCCCACTAATGTTTCACAAAAACTGGTATTCAGAGGCTTGTTTCCTCTGATCCCAGAAATTGCATAGTAGTAGCCATTGATAGCCTGATTCTTCATTGATTTGTCTAATGAAATCCATGAAAACCGTATTGGTTGCTGGCCATCATCATTCAAAGCACCTTGTATTCTCAATAATATTATATTTTATTTCACAATAATATTTTCGGTGGCATGTAAAATTACAGACAAATTCATGGAGGAAAGGGCTATCGAAGGCTACTAGCTACAATGGCTATGCTCAGTCAGCCTCCACAGTTGGAGGCAGCAATGCTTCTGAATACCAGTTGCTGGAAACCGCAGGAGGGGAGAGGGCTCGAATCCTGCTTCCTGGTTTCCCACAAGCATCTGGTCAGCCATTTTGAGAATAGTAAGCTGGACTAGATGGGCCACCAGCCTGATTCAGCAGGATCTTGTGTTCTTAGAGGCTATACCTATGACAGACTGCTGTTAGACATGCTTACTGCCTCAAGAGCACACCAGGAGCCTGGACTAAAAGCTGACACCCTTCCAAGCACAAGACAGGTTCAAACTAGCTGTCCTTTCAAGCTTCGTTTTGCCTCTTTGAAAAAGAAAATGTAGCCAACAGTTTGGAATGCTGTGACTTGTGGGAATGCATAGCAATAATATAAATTAGTGTCTCTCTAGAATTGCATTGTTCATCTCTTTTGTAATTAGTTAGATTATAAACATGCCCGTCATCTAATATAGTCAAGAGGAGAAGCGCTGACAAACCTAGCAGCTTTGTTGCACGGTTCTCAGTCAGTCAGTAAAGCATCAGGGATTTCCTTATGTCTGATATTGCAATCTGTTATCATTAGGTCTGTTTACTGTTGCAATTTGTTTCATGTTTGAACACATGCACATGTTCAAACTATTGATGCTAATTAGCCGTAGAGCATATTTTCTATGCGATGATTGCTGGATTTCTTACTAAATGAAAATGAGTGTTGAAAGAGTGTGTCAGTTTCATCTTCTAAATGTCACTGTCCTCTTACTGAGATCCAAAATTCAGAAGATGACGGATACTATTCCCTGGTTGTAATAAAAAATACATTTTTAAAAGCTATTAATTAACATATGTTACCAAATTGATTTGCTATAATTATGGGAGACTATATTGAAGGAGTTCTGTGGGTGTACAGGGACAATCTGAATTCTGCCCCACTGTGAGATCACCCTCACAACAGGTGAGACCACCCTGAAATTAAGAATATTGTGCTCTACCAGCTGAGTCAGATCAGTGTCACAACAGAATGTCCCCAGTACTCATGAGGGATGGTATCAACACCTACAATGATTCTGTGGAGCAGTCTGTCCTTCTTGGGATTTCTAGCTTGTTGGGCTCTATCAGGGCCGGATTTAGGTTTGATGAGGCCCTAAGCTACTGGAGGTAATGGGGCCTTTTATATGTCCAGCTGTCCTTTGTCAACAACAAATTGTCACTGTTGAATATATGCTATATACAGTAGTAATTTATGGACCTAATAGGTATCTAACTAGTGATATTTTAGGGAGCAGGCTAGCAGGTGGGGACCATTACTTACATCATAGGAGCCTACACAACACAAAACACTGTTGCTGTATGTAGGTTTTATTTTATTTGTTTTTTATCTTATATTTTGGAAATATACATCCAGGTTTTTTCCCCCTTTAAATTTGTTTGGGGCCCCCAAGAGAGTGGGGCCCTAAGCTATAGCTTGTTTAGCTTATACGTAAATCTGGCACTGGGCTCTATGCCCTCTTTGGCAAACAGAGAGACACCACCTGTCCACCTCCATCTCCACTGATCTTTCTACAGAGTTTGTATCCAGAAATGTACCGGTACCTGTATCTGACTGGTTCTTTCCATTCCACCAGGTTTCTATTGTGCCCACTATATTTTTGCTCTCTTTCACGTCTGCTGCAACATTTACAGTATAAAAGTATTCATATGCTGCCAGTTATAACAATATAGCATGATGGTGTGCAGCAATATATAGAGTGAAATATAATAGCAGTAAGAAATAGACTCTTAAATGACTGAATAATCAAAACATTTGAACAGTTACGTAAGTCTGTCTACATGAGAAGGTCCTTCAAGAGACTCCTGAGGTCAAAAGCAAAGGTACCTGTCAAATCTTTGCTGGAAGAATGTTTCACAGCGTGTGATAGACAACACTAAATGCCGGACTTCCAGTGGAGGCTAGCTGGGCCTTTATAACATAGGGGTCAACTGGCAGTGGTCCTCTGGATAATCACAGTGAATGAGTTGGAATATACCATCCAAGTGCACCTCTGGTAATCAAATGGCTTTGTCCACCTCTGTCATCGCTCAGCACCAGGAACCCAGCAGTGTACTCTATTCCCTTGCATGAATGCATTCATAAATTGGAGTGATTTGCAAATACCAATGCTCAGACGTCAAATCCAGGCTTACATCTACAGGGCAGTTAGCTAAATATCCAGCTAATATTTTACTGGGCAGTTATGTGTGTAAAATGCTGATATATTTATTTGTGAGCCAACTTCCCCCACCCCACCCCCTACCTATTGATCTCTCTAGTGCACACAAAATGATGACACATTTTTTTCTTAATGAGTTATTCTGGTCTATGTTATGTTAGAAAATGGATGCAAAGCTAGCTTTCAAGTGACAAATGACACAGCAGGAAGGAAGGAAAACCCATATGTTTAGAAAACCAATGTGACAAGGCAGTTGATATGCTTTACTAATCTTCAACTTTTTTGGACCCAAGACCCACTTTTAACCCAAACATGTGAGGACCCATTTCTTAATCTCCACCCCCATCGTTCTGCCCAGACACTGAGGTCTAGTGCCGAGGGCCTTCAGGCAGTTCCCTCACCACAAGAAGCCAAGTTACATGGAACCAGGCAGAGGGCCTTCTCGTTATTGGCATCCGCCATGTGGAACGCCCTCCCACGAGATGTCAAAGAGAAAAACAACTACCAGACTTTTAGAAGACACCTGAAGGCAGCCCTGTTTAGGGAGGCTTTTAATGTTTAATAGATTATTGCATTTTAATGTTCTGTTGGAAGCCATCCAGAGTGGCTGGGGAAACCCAGCCAGATGGGTGGGGTATAAATAATAAATTATTATTATTATTATTATTATCATCATCATCATATTTGCATGGTGATAGTGCTCCTGCAATATCTCATGGTGGGCAAATATGGTCTGAACTATTTTGAGTATCTGTAGCTAAAACATTAGTGGGGGGCATCTATGCCATGTACAGATATCAGCTTCACTACCTGTAGTCCTTTAGTCCTCAGCTTACTACGCATGGAAATATAGAAGGTTGGTGTGCTGGAAATGCCTGTTCAGTCATCAACTTCCTAAATAGCCACAGGCAAATCACATGCCTTTCACTCAGCCTCTGCATCTTTAAAATGGGAGTCTTAACCTCACTGCAGCGATGGCCACATTCCCTTCTGGGACGCATATCAGTGATGGGTGGCTGGAAGTTGTAGATGTGGTCAGAACAATAAATTTGTCTCCTACACGCACTTGCACACCTTTCTCTATCTATCCTCCAACCAGGCAGCCAGAAAGCATTTATCAGAGTTCAAGGAAACTCCCAAAATGTGACAGAACTGTATTTATGTATGCCACAACAGCAGCTAGAATTTCGATAGCTAAAAACTGGAAGACAAGAGGAATTACCAACGATTGAAGAATGGCAGATGAAAATGATGGACTATATGGAACTTGCTGAGATGACCGGGAAACTCCCGACCAGAGGGACGACGCAGTGGGAGAAGAATGGAAGCAATTTAAAATGTATTTGAAATTATATAGCAAGATTGAAATTTAGAAAGAACTTGGAAGAAATGTTAGACTGCAGATTTAGAATTATGTTAAGTGTTAATGAAAGGTGAAATAATGAATTAAGTAAATAATTTAAGAAATAGATAAGATTATTTTGGAAAATATTTGGACAATGTAAAGGAATTACTAAAGATGAAGGACAATGAACGCAGGAAGGGTAGACGTGAGGAAGTCTAGCAACAACGTTAAGGAAGAAGCAGCTTTTGAGAAATATTTTTTTGTTTTTCATTTTTGTATTTTTGTAGTTTGTATAAGTTTTTGTTTTTGTATTTGTGGTGTTTGTAGTTGTTGTATTAGTTGATTTTCTATGTTTTGAAAAAATTAATAAATACATCAAAAATATATATATCAGAGTTCAAGGAAACATTTGCTGCCCAGGCAAAAGCACCCGGGGGGGGGGGGGCAGAAATGGGTGAGAGTGCTGAGGTCAAGAGAACTGGAGGGCCACATTTGGCCCCTGGGCCTGAGCATCCCAACCCCGGCCTTACAGAGGGTTGGCGAGGATAATGAAGCAGCTATTGAAGAAGCATGCTTCTTCAGAAGCAACATAGGAAGTAATTGAACAATGTCACATTTAGGGTTTCTTCACTGTTCAACAACACCCTCCCCAACACAAACATATTCGCCTTTTGTGAGCTGAAGGAATTTAGTGGACAAACTAGGGGAAGTACCAACTTCTTTAGATTTTTTAGAAAGGAAAAGGCCGCGCAGTGCAAAGCCGAAAGAAACGTCCTCAAGCGCCCTTTGTCTTTTGCATTTTGCATCCCCCCCCCCGGTTCCTATCCGAAGAGGGGAAGCGGCGGATTGCTGTTGGGGAGCAATTTCTGCAAATGCAGAAATTGGAGAGCATTTCTGAGGCGGCAGCAGCAGCAAGCAGCAGCAAGGAAGGTGCAGCGCTCCTTCATGTCGCTAGAAGCCGCTGCCGCCCCCGCCGGAATCGCAGCTCCCCTTGCAAGGGCCGCCTCCCTCCCTCCCTCCTCTCCCTCCCTCCTGGCGGCGCCTTCCCAGGCTCCTCTCCGGGTAAACAGCGATGGCCGCAGACGAAGGAGGCGGAGAACAGGATAACAACATGGGGAACCACTTGCAGCTCATTCCTGGTAATGGTCGCTCCCGGCGTGCGGAGGGGGCGGCCCCCTCAAGAAGTATGGGGGGGAGGCAGGGGGGGCATGCGAAGTCTCCCGAGATATTTTTTTTTGGGGGGGGCGCCTACTTCGTGCTGGGGGGTGGGGGGGGAATAAGACTTGGGCAAGGTAAAAGCCACTGGTCCCGAAGCGCTTCCTGGAGGGGGAGTGGGGTGGGCTGAGGGGGTCGGGGGTTTGTGACAGTTGGGGAGGGTGTGAAAAGGGGTTTGTGGGGACGAGAGGAAGGAAATAATAGGGGGGTGGGGTATCGGAAGCAGAGGAATTAGGAAGCGGGGAGACTCTTAAGGAAACCGCAGCGCTAGGGCTTTTAGGAACTGGAGTTGATTTTGGAGAGGGCAAGGCACGGGTGAGAGCTGGCAGTTTCAGGAATTGGGGAAGGAAAAAGGTGTGTGGTGTACTGGGGGTGGGGTGGGGTGAGGAAGAGGTGGTGCCGAGACCCAGATAATATGGGGTACTGGAGCCCTTGGCGTAGGCGGTGGGTGCGGGGACAGAGACTGGGATGGGTGGCCTTAGGTTGGAAAAGTGGGGTGTGTCTGGAGTAGGGCAAGAGAAGAGCTGACACAATCCAAAGGCAGGAAGGGTGAGACTGCGTTTGGAGGAATTAGCACCCCGTTGCCATCTGCCTGCATAAAGCTGGAGGGGCATCTGGAACCACTCCTGTCTGCTCCTTAAGCAACGCAGCAAGCAGGTGGACAGTTTTGTTTTGTTTTTAATCGCAGGAGGATGCAATGGAGTTTCCCCATTAGGTCTCTGCCTCTCTCCGGTGCCGCTAAAGGCATAGGAGTTGTGCTAGGGAACTGAGGCTGCAATCTTTGGTTCCAAAGGTGAGGGCGAAGATTGAGATGGTGACCTGAAGGAACCGAAAGGGGAAAGTGCAAGTGTGGGCGCTGAAGCAAGGGCCTGGGGTGTTGCTGTGGCCTTGAGAGTGTATTGGAGCCTGGAACTTGAGGTAGGACAGAGAGCTAAGTGTTAAGGGAGGGTAGGGGAAATCTTCCGGGGTCACAGATTAAGAAGAGTCTGGAGTAATAGTGAGGTATCATATTTTGGCGAGGAAACAATAAGGGCAGGAAGATGGATGGGTATTTGTGACATTGGGTGGTGAGGGATCTGGCTTTTGGAATGGAGTCAGGCAGGAAATATTGTATCACTGGGGCAGAAAGAGAATAAGCAACATGGTACTGGAAAGCTGGCGGAGGTGAGAACCAAGAACAAGAATAAGAACCAAAGCAGCAGCCTGAGACATAGGCCAATAGGATTTAAGGAACTGGAACAAGGGGGGAAATGTGTAAGGGCTTGTGGTAAGTATTCATAAATATGCTGTTACTATATAAACTGTGCTGTATAGTAGTAACAGTGCAGACTTGTAAAGTAGGAGTATTAAAGTTTGCTTTTCTTTGTCAAACAGTAGTCAGCCAAATGTCCCCAAGTGATTGTGATATCTGTCCCCTGTGTGTCACCAGGGGTGTATGGGGTGTAAGGCTAAGAAGTAAACCTTACACAAAATCCATAGTGGAGTCCCTAAGATGGTTGGATGGCACCTTGTATGCCTGCATTTGGCAACTCATGCAGCCAAGCTGGTGACAGACATACTGTTCTGCTTCTCCCATCAGTGAGGCTAAGTAGAGGGTCTTGTCATTTGGGTAGCCCAGGGCCTCCACACACACTTCCCAGGCTTGTGCTCCAGGGAGGTCACTTTTGTGCTGCTAACACGATTTGACTTCACACTTGGAGGCGCACTCCATTTTCTTTGGAAACAGATGGATGCCATTGATGTGTCTCCAATAGGTCACTCACTCAGAATTGTGAGGTGTTGTTTTAAGCTGCCAAAATCTCTGTGATGTTGTCGGTCAATGACCGAGAATCTAAATCAGGGGTCGGCAAACTGACCAGGGCTCAGGCTGGTTCCTCCAGCGCCGATCGTGCAGCAGGGCGGGGGAGCGTGCGCCTATAGTCACAATATCCTGTGGCCAGCTAGGACAGGATGCTGAACTAAATGAACCTTTGTCCCAGCAGGATGGTTCTTATATTCTTATGAGGGACCTAGATAAGCCCCCAAAAGTTAGCAGCCTGCTAAGAGGCTAGTGGCCTGCATTTTGACACATACCATGGAGGAGAAGTATTGCCCTATTAGTTAGGATTCAACAGCCCAACCTCCCCACCCCCATTGAATTGAAATCTATTTGCTATTTTGTTATTGCGTCCAGTTTTGGGATAACCTTTTGGAACACTTTACATTTCCCCTTGAGTTTTCACCATCCTACATAAATTGGAATCACAAATCTTGGCTACCTCACTGCTCCCCACTGAATTCAGATATATTTTAAAAAGTTAAATAGCACTGATTCTAGTACAGAACCTGATGGTTTTGGGTGGCGGCGGCAGTGAATGAGTATTTCTTTTAATAAATGCAAGTACTCGCGGTACAGTCTTCATGTGACCATATTTTTTAATGTTTTAATATTTCAAAACGGCAGAATCTCTCTCCAGTTGGAAAATGCTATCAAAAGAAAGGCTTTTGGTGTAGGAAGAAAAACTGGATTGTTATGTGACATGGGGGCTTTTGACATTGGAACAAAAAACAATGTAGGCTTGTGTCTGTGCTAACATTTTGGAGAGAGGGAGATCTACAGCAGTAAGAAGTATGGTTACTCTCCTATTATTTCTGTAATAACTAGCACACAATTTTATGTCAAGTTGAGGGAAAGGTTGATGACAATGCTAGGCCCTTTTTATTAAGTTAATGTTGTTTTCTCTTGGTAATTCAGTAGCACTATCCATACCAGTTAACTATTCCCATGTAATGGAAGCAGCAGCAATGATAGTTTGCTTCAATGGACGTGTAGGAGATGGTGCGGGTATGCAGTCTCCAAAGAAAAAGAAGAGAAAATCTTTGCCTGGAAATCTTTGCAATTTGCCTTGGTAAAGTGTCTCAGGCAGTAATGAATAAGTATTTGTGACACTGACTTAAGGGCAAACCCCAGAGCAGCCACCTTTTCTAGTTGGGGTTATCATGCATTATCAGAAATTTGCATTGCTAAACAAGCAATTGGGGGGGGGGGGAACCAACATAATTTATGCCAGTTTAAATTAAGCCAGTGGAAATACACCAGAGCCAAACTCCATCCAGGAGTGAGGCCACTGCTAGCTGGTGTCACACAGCACCTTTTTCTGGTGTGAGTACTGCCGAGGTGCTAGGTCACATAACTGAGCAAAGCGGAGTTAGGCTCCAGCGTAAGTCTCCATCTTGCCAAGTCCTGCTGTATGCTCCTGGATTGCTCCTTTTGAAGGACTTGTTCTGGCCTTTCCTGAGCTGGGATGAGGGATTCACACTAGCACATCTCTGGCTGTGTTGGAGATCCATCAGATCCTAACTCGCTCATCCCAGCAGATTTTGGGTTTGGATTGGCTTCTTGCATATTACAGCTACACCCTACTTTTCAATATGGATACATACTGTAGTTTCCTACTATCCAGACCCAGAGCTGCTTAGCTTTAGTATAATGGCAGACTGGTGTGCTTGCCCTGGTTCTTCAGTTTCAGCACTGATAAACAGTGATTATTTCTCCCTTCTCCCAGACCTGCTTTCAAGGTCATTTGGCAATTAATTGATGAATGTTTTGCTGTCGTGGCTATAGCTTCTTGAACAAGATGCTTAAGGGAGCAGAATAGTTAAATATGGATGGGATAGTGGCACAGGTGGTAGTGTCAATAAGGAGATCTTAGAAGGGCATCAGGAAGTGGGGGAGATTGATGATATATTCTAAGGAGTGGTTCACAATAGTTTTTTTTTTTAAAAAAAAATACTATACATCATTTACAAAGCACCCAAAGTGTTCTAGGTACCATACAGAGATTTAAGAACAAGAGTCCTGGCCTGTGGACTTTAACTTTAATAGATTCAGTAAAAAAGGAATACAGTAGGGAGGGAAAGAGAAACAAGAAAATGAAAATGCTGTTTCTTGAAGTTAAGTTACATAATTGTTCTTTTAGTGACCAGCTGAAATGGCTGCTGAGGAGATTGTTCTGTGAGGAAAGAGAAAGTGCCATATGAGCAAATGAGGTGCCATAAATTTGGACTATGATGAATACAGGGTTTTCTGTAGTCAATATAAATTTTGATTCTATTAAAAAACAAAACCACAGACAACTAAAAGCCCAAATTGTTTAAAATACGTCTGTAGCAGGCCATATGTATTTTATTTGAATAGCTTTCAGTTGGATGTGCTGTAGTGGTAAGAAAAGGTAGCTTAGGGTAACAATTACTGATTTATAGTACTTTGATAAGGGAAGACACAAAGGGCTATCTACATTAGCTGCTGTGTTCCATTGACTAATCCTTTGCTGCTGTGTTCCATTGACTATATGTGCATGATTTTGTGGTCATAATACTGGAGGTTCTGTCACCCAGAGCAATTCAAAGATGGTGCTTATTTGTATGAATGTATGTACAAATAAGGGACGCTGGTGGCGTTGTGGGTTAAAACACAGCGCCTAGGGCTTGCCAATAAGAAGGTCAGCGGTTCGAATCCCCGTGATGGGGTGAGCTCCTGTTGCTCAGTCCCTGCTCATGTCAACCTAGCAGTTCGAAAGCACATCAAAGTGCAAGTAGATAAATAGGTACCGCTCCGGCGGGAAAGTAAACGGCGTTTCCGTGTGCTGCTCTGGAACACTGTACCCCATTTACCCCATTTGTACAATGTCATACCATGTAGATGGGTGACAGCTGGGTCTTTTTGACGATGCCTCGATTATAAGCATCTGCTCACCTCAGACTTTATATTTTTCATTTTCATTTAAGGGGTTTTTACTTCGCCACACGTTATTGATTGTTAGCAGTAAAGTAAGCATTTCCATTTTTTTAAAAAAAATCAAGACAAGTCTTAACTGACTTCTGCTAAGTTTTTTGGCATGCATTAGTTGTGAGGTGTCGAGCACAGTCAGCTTTAATACATAGTTCACAATAACATTTTCTTCATTGGGTTTAGGTTAGAAATCAAAATGATTCCCTGCTTATTAAGAACAGAATGATTCCTTACTATATGTTCAAAACAAGTTAACAATAGTAGTATATTATTCTGTTGAATGATTCGCATTTCCTGAAAAGCTTTCGCTTGGAATATACTTCAGAGAGGAAATGAACAAGGTGAGCAGCCGGGCATATTGGGATGGTTGCAAGAAAGTAAAGGTGTAAAGGAAATGAGGAAGAATGAAGGGAGAAAACAGCATGCTTTACTTAGCCGTATGCAGTAGGCTGGTTGCATGGATACTGTAGTAGGTGTTATCCTTAAAGAATGAAACTGAAAGAGGAATGATTGTGACTAAACCTGTTTTTCCAGCTGTTTTCTTGTAATACGTTGGCTGCAAGTTAATATGTAGAATTTATGTTAATAAGACTTCTTAGTATTAGTCTAGTGTTCAGGGAGGAATGCTCAGTTCACATACTGTTTGCATATGGAAAAATGGATTGCTTTTGCATAAAACCGTGACTTGGAGTAAAGACAACTTAGCTTTCTGTTCAGTATGTAGTTTGACTTTATTCCTTGAACCATTTGTATTGAGCAATTAGACTATTTTTGGCTACTGCCACCCTTGGCTTGATGAACTTTGCTTTCCTCCTGCTCTCTGCTTATAGTGCAACTTAATTTGGAAGTTGGGTAACCATCTCTATAGATGAGCAGGAAGAAAGCAAACTTCACCATGCATGGATGCCAGTAGCCAAACAAAGTTTAATAGATAACATGGGAGATTCAGCCTTAGAGCAGATGATTTAATTAGAGCAGTAGTAGGACCAGCGTTTTGGGATCTACTATCCGTGACCTGGGATCCACTTTTAAGCCCAACCAGATGCAAAAGGTTCTTTAGCTGTTTTTCAATACAGTACAGTACATTTCTGCTCTTGTCTAAAACACACACAAGAGTTTTAACAGTCTTGTTGGTTCTACCTGAGGTTGGTACATAACCCACTGCTATGAACCTTCAGGACCTTTCTCCAACCATTGAATATGCGGCCCTGTGTTGTAGAAATGTACAATTTGTGCCCTTTCTGTAAAACTGTGACTCTCAAAAGTGTCATACTCATAATTACTATTCCCCAGTTATCAAAAGGAGAACTTCAGTATCACAAGACTATTGACAAATGAACTTCTTAATCCATATCCTGCAAAATATAAATGATTCAAATATAAATAAAATATGTTGCTTTGCACAACAGCAAACCATACTGTCTTACCTGAAACACTAACAAATTGTTCGTGGCATAAGCCTCTGTAGTGAACTCTTATTTTTTGCTGCAACATTTAACATAGCTACCCCTCTGGAAATTATTTTGGATGTTTGTATTAATTTAATATATCTTAAAATATGTGTGTAATTTCACTTCCATCTTAAGATGATAGAAGGCAAGTTGTGTGGTGTCTTCATCCATCTGTATTTTGTCTTGCATCTGAGAAAGATAGGCTGAAGTGATGGTTTTTTCCATTGTGCCACTGCAGTAAGATGAGTCATCGCTCTTCACAGGCTTTAGGCTCCCTCAGCCAAAATGCAGCACAGTTAGGCTGCCACTTCTTTTCGTATTAAAATAAGTGAAAATGAGAAACAGAACAGAGCTTAACATGAGGTGGTCTTGAGAATGAACCACAACCTCGTGCTAAAAGTAAATGCCAACACATTTTAAAGGTTGCATCCACCATTTGATCAAGCTTCAAAGGAAAGCTTTGCAATGGGATGTAGATAAAATTGCCTTCTGCAAATGGGCCTTTAAAAAAAATTATTGAAAGGTGACATAACCTGATAAACTATTTATGAAATGTGAAAGTTGGTGATGAGCTACTCAGTGTTCAAACAGCATAGAAAATATGAGACCAGCATTTTAAGATTTCAGAAGCAATCTTAAGTATGTGGCTATAGTTGCTTCTGCACCAGCAGTGCAGGGAAAGAAGTGTCATTTTGACTGTCTTAAAATTTTAGCACAGTAAATTTTAATTTACCTTGTGTGTTGAATGTGTCATGGTATGCCAATACTGTTCATATTGATAAAACGATGTAGGAATGTCATGGCAAGGTAGAATCATTCATCATCCTCATGGTCTCGATCAAGGTTAGCTAATGTGGTGTCCTTCATACATTGTTGGACTTCCTGCATCACCTATAGTCTGGGGTGGTAGGAGTTGCAATCCAGCATTATCCGGACATTTCCTTATTGACTATCCTTGATCCTAGGCAGCTCTTTGAGTTTGCGGGCTGAGCTGTGCTCATCATGGTGACTTGTAGCTTGACCTACATTCTGCAGAGTAATGATTGCTACACTTTATGACGTAACTTTCTACAGCTTAGTCAAAAAATGCCGCCCATGTTTTAAGATGCACTCCTACTGCTCCACACTGTTTCATTCTCCATCTGGCCTTGTACTATTATGGCCTGTAGTTTTTGTGAAATAATTTGCCTGTTCACCTAACAGCTGAGCAGCTGTGTATTTTTAAATGTAATCGTGCGGAGGGATTGTTTCCTTCAGGTTAATTTGCCATAACCCAGGGGATTAGAATGGAGGTAGCAACATGAATCACAACTAAACAAGCTCTTCAAATTAAATTCTGGCCAAAGAAGAAAGATATTTTTTTCCAGTTTGTCTTCCCATCATCTGATGTATGATTGGTGGGCACAAGGGATGTTGGAATGCCCTGCCTACAAAAGTGTGCTTGGCCCCATAGTTTAGTTTTTGTATGAGGTTTTCTAAACGGTGCATTGAATCTCTATGAGTAGAGGAGGCTCCCTGCTCCAGATCTTTGCCATCAGATTAATTGAAGGTGGTAATGATGACACAGTGGAGAGGTTTAGCAGCACACCTGTGTCTCCATGTTTACCTGTGAGTAGAACTAACACCAGAATTGGGTTAGAGAGCTAGTATGTAGAGGAAAAATGTTAATACACCCTACTGATAAACTTTAGAGGCTACAAATCAGGTGCAAATATAATGGTTTCTGTTCTCTATGATATTGAGGGTATTCTGTTTGCTGGTTGTTGTTGGGTTTTGTTTTGTTTTAAAGGGGGGCATACAATTACAGGAAACACTGGGAGTGTTTGCTAAAGAAGCATGAAAAGATGCAAATCATCATAGATTTCTGCTCTACATTAATTCATGAATGGGTGTGAGTGCCTTGACTACTCAGCTAGAGCTAGCCCAAGACTGCGGACCAAACTAGATGTGCTTGTTATAATGCAGTTTGGCATTTCATAGCTACGTTTTGTTTAACAAATAGGTCAACTGGATATTCTGATTGGACAATGATGGAAGCAAATTATTAAATCCTCTCCAAACCACCACCCGCAGGCAACATTCCAAATCCTGTATGCCCCTTGTGCCAGCAACGTGTTAAACAAAGAACAGCCATACAAAACTAAACTGCACAATAAAAGTCATGTCTAGTTTGGCCCAGAACATCTTTCCATATCCATCTTATTCACCTGATTTGGCACTCTGATTTTTTTATCAGAATCTCAAAAAATTAACCTGCATTTTTCTAATGGTGGTACTGTAAAAACTAAAGCGGTGTGGTTAATAAAGTACCATTACAATGAAGTGATTTTGAAAGTGAGATATTGCTGTGAAAAATGTCTAATTTGTTTTAGGAGTCCAGTTGCTCCCCCTCAATTCCTTTATCCAAATCGTTTATACTGTAAAGATTTTGAACAACAGGCCTGGGAAAGAACCCTGTGGCATTCCACTTGTCCGTTTTCTCCAGGATGATGAGAAACCATTAGTGATCACTCTTTGGGTTTGGTTAGTCAACCAGATACAACTCTACTTAACTCTACCTCATCTAGTCCACATTTGACCACCTTCTCCGCAAGATTATCACTGGTGACTTTGTCTTTTGTATAATAACCTTTTGAGTCTGTCATGCAGAGATCCATATTGTTTTTGTAGAGCTCAGTACATAGAGCTTGTGTTCTGTTTCGTGGGTTGGATGCAGACTTTTCTCTCTCTGTTTGCTGAAGAAACCAGGATCCTATGGGCTTCCTGTGGATGGAGGAAGCTCAGTAATTTTCTGTCCCCCACTACCACTTGCCTCACTTCTGCAAAGGGTTGCCCAAGCCTCTAGAAAAGTTTTTGTGGGCACAGAGGAAGAGGAACTTAAGGGACCATATATCCCGATGGCAAAGCATATATTTTATGTGCACCAGTTCAGAGTATTGTAGATTAATTCCTGGGCATTTTATTTAACAGAACTTGAAAAGACATTTATTTAAGTTGGACACTTGTTTCTAGGTAGTGTAAATGGTATTTGGCTAGTCCATATAAGGCAACTGCTTATATTCTCCTAAAATACATAATCTGTCACAAATAATTTGCAAGTGATAGACTTTCGCCATTATCTTTTCAGAAATATTTTCCTGATATCAACTATTTTAGGCAATTTAATACTTGTACTTTATTTTTTGGTCAACTTTATTTTTCTTGGACTTCTTAGCAGAGAGTGAGGAAGAAGATGACGTTGACATGGAAGTTGAAGATCAAGACAGCAAGGAGACTGAAAAGCCAAACATCATTAATTTTGATACTAGCCTGCCAACTTCACATGTGGTATGTGTGTCAATAGTGTTGCTCTTTCCTCAGCATCTGTATTCCATGTTGGAAATTTAGAGCCCCAGGGACCATGTATATGGAACTAGTGCACATAGGTTTTCTGTACTCTATTTTAATAATGGAGGCACAATATATTTAGGGTTTAATTTAACATCCTTTTCGTAATTGATCTTACTTCCAGTAGTACACCTATATATTTTTATTGGATTTGAGGAGCGTAAACTCGATATCTGGGATAGCTCTTTACTACTGCACCCTACCCTGATCCCATTTCAATTATTTAAGTCCATGTGAGGTCTTGGTTTGCCTTCTCAGGCATGCAAAGTGAGTGCAGCAGCACCTTCCCTTCTGCCAACCCACAGCTCTCTTGGAAATCTGATAGAAAAAAATCAGTAAACACTTTTTTTATAACCAACATTTATAACCTTGTCTTTTCAGAGAGAGGCTGGAAAGATCGGAGGACTGGAAATCTAAAAACTTAAAACAAGCCCCCACCCCAAAACTTTTTAAGGACCCAAAGCCTTCATTAACCGTTCAGATTACATTGGCATAATCACAAATGGTGATAATTCTGACCATTGTGTCAAATCAAAAGCCATCTTCCACTCCCAAAGAGGCTGTGTCTCTTACCTGTGATTTGACTTGGAATTTTATCTCATGGTAGTAGCAAGAAAATGAACCTAAATCCAGTCATGTTCTCCTACTAGAGCAACTTGTGGGCTGTTATGGAAAAATACCTTCTTACAGGGCTGTGCACTCTATTCCAGTTAGCACTACAGTCACATTGCCTAGTATGCAGGGGTTCCGTTCCAATGGTTGCACATAGCCAAAATTACCTTTTCCTTACCCGGCAAGGGGGAAGGAGACTTCCCT
This sequence comes from Lacerta agilis, assembly GCF_009819535.1. Classification (NCBI taxonomy): domain Eukaryota; kingdom Metazoa; phylum Chordata; class Lepidosauria; order Squamata; family Lacertidae; genus Lacerta; species Lacerta agilis. Next base: position 88,744,370 of record NC_046313.1, read on the forward strand.
GTGTGTCCGCTGCCTCTTCTTACTTCATATGCCAGCGACCACCAGGCAGAAGGGAGGAGGAGGAGGGAGGGAGGCAGAGAGACACAAAGGCAGAAGAAAAAGGCAGAATGGATCTGGAACAGAGGTGCAGCCAAGCACGTACGATTGAAATTGCAAAGGCTCAGTTGTATTCCAAGCATGGGAAACACTAGTGGCTAGTTTTGTTTTTCTTAGGGTTCCGTAGATCTAGTCCAATCATCCCGGAGCTCTGTTGTCTTTAATTTTTGCGTTTATAAACTGTGAATGATTCCAAGAACCCCCACCCACCCACACACACTGAATTGTGACTTTTAACTGCTATTTATTTCTTATTTTGGAAAGTATTTAGGATCTGATATGGAAGAGTTTCATGGAAGGACTGTCCATGATGATGACAGTTGTCAGACTATTCCAGTCTTGCCCCATCTGATGGTAATGTTGATTCCTGGGCAAACACTGCCTCTTCAGCTCTTTAGCCCCCAAGAGGTTAGCATGGTGCGGAATTTAATACAGAAAGACAGAACCTTTGCTGTTCTTGCATACAGGTAAATTAGTAAATAGATTTGCGGTTATGTGAAATTTATGCCATATCTGTAGTGTAGAATGTTATGGACTATTGCATTGTTGTTTCGTGTTGTTACACTCATTGGCTGCAAATCCAGAGCAGCTTGGGGGCTGAGAGGGAAACTGAAGATTCTTGATGAAGAGGTAATTCTGAAGCAAGCTTATGGTAGCTTTTCCTAATATGTTGGTTTTTCTTCTTCTTAGCAATGTACTTGAAAGAGAAGCACATTTTGGAACGACAGCAGAAATTTATGCCTATCGAGAAGCACAAGAGTATGGAATTGAAACAGTCAAAGTAAAAGCAGTGGGAAGGCAAAGGTTTAAGGTTCTTGAAATAAGGACTCAATCAGATGGGTAAGGAAATAAGGAATATGTGGCAGTTTATATCCGGCAAAATTTTACAATCTCACCAGTGTTACATTTTCTCACAATTCTCTCTTCACAGTTTGGTGTTGCTTGGAGAAGTGGGATGGGATTTCTAAGTAATGAGTAATAATACCTTTTGTATGTACAGGTATATGGTATGCAGCCACTTCTCTGCCATGTAATGATGATTTTGGCAGTGTCATACTGTGAACTAATCCTGGGTGTTTGATGGTGTGCTACATAAATGCACACCTTTAAAATTATGGATTATGTCTTATGTGCATTTATTCGCTTCAGCAATTCTGAAAACTGTCACTACTTTTGTGGTAGAACTGATATTTATTTCTCCCTTTGTCCCTCAACATCACAGACCTAGCAGAAGATGAACAATAATAAAATATTTATGTTGAATAGATAATGACTCCTTTACAGCAAACAGCATCATAAATAGCAATAGGCTACTTAGTTAATGCAGAAGTAACATTTAAAACTGTCTTTAATTTAAAAACAAACAAACTCCCAAATAAAGTTCTTTTTAAAGACTTGTTTTCCTGCCAGGGGGCAGTGGTGTTTTCCTTCCATAACTTGCCACCCTAAGAGTCCTCAGCAAATTTTAAAATTGTGTGTGGGGGGGGGGGGTCATCTCAAAAAACCAGGAGCCTGGGTTCCCTCCCTCCCCAAAATAATCCCACTTTTTTTTAACCTGGAAAGGTTTTGAGCCATAGGTGGCCACTGTTGGACTACCTTCTGAAAAGGAAGCACTAGCGAAAATATATGATTAAGGTCTCTGTCTGTTTTGCAGAGATCTGTGTGTATAGAATGAAAATAAATTAAATATGTGTTTCCGTTGTAATAAATCCATAATCCTTACTTGGAATGTAACAATTTGAACACAAGATGGCGGCACACATTACTGTCAGAAACTACATGTGTTACGGCAATATTTTTGAAACAGGGTGGTATTCAAAGAGTAGACCCATTGAAGTTAATGGACGTGACTAATTTAGGTTCATTAATTACAGTGGGTCTACTCTGAGTTGAACTTGCTTGACTACATCTCTATAAGATTGTTCTCTTCTGTAGCGGTGGCATGATTTTTGTAACCATTCCAAACTGGGAGAGAACAAAGGCATCTGGAAAAAAGAGAATAAAAATTTTTAAAAAAAATTCTTCCAGTAGCACTTTAGAAACCAACTAAGTTTGTTCTTGGTAACTGGAAAAAAGAGGAATATTAAGGAATAAAGTTCTCCGTCTAGACCCATCTGATGTTTTACATGTTTTTCAACTAAAATTTCCATTATGAATGGATATTATCTGTGGAACGTTAGCTGAATAACACATATCAGGAGGAGACAAGTTTCGTGATGGCAGCAAGCTTTGCTTACGACTTGGGACCTGTTTGGTTTTAATATCTTAAAAGAACATGCTTATATTCAGAAGCTCACCCATTGACTCTTGGGGTTTAACTAGCACTGGGGAAAATCCAACCAAATAAGTATCAATTATAGGCTGCAAAAGTAAAATGTAGAACTGAGATTTTGAAAATCCATTAAAATTTATGGGAGTGCTCCCCCCCCCCGATGTCTTATTGATGTAGCTAAAAGGGCTGAGTAAATAGCCAGACAGATGCAGTTTTCATACCTGTATGAAATCTCTTTATCAGAATACAGCAGGCAAAGGTGCAAATCCTCCCTGAGCGAGTTCTGCCTTCAACTATGTCAGCAGTGCAGCTGGAGTCCTGCAGCAGATGCCACTTATTTCCTTCTTCCAAGCCTGCAGCATGGCAGGATCAACATATACATCAATGGCGGCAGAAATATCAAAAGGTCAGAAGCTAATGGTATTTTATTTTTTATGTTTTTGGTATGACATTTCAAAAATCAATATAAATTCCATCTGTGTGTCTCTCCTTTTAAAGAAAGATGTGTGAAATGGGACGGTGCCTGTCAACCCCCTGCTGCTGCAGATTATTTGTGTGACTTATCAGTTCACCACAATGGGCAGCTGCACATTTTATATTAGACAAGTTATAATTGGTTCCAATTATCTTTTGGCTGCTCATTTGAAGGAAAGGTTTTGGTGTTTTTTTTTTGTAAGGGAAGGAAAGTGGGGGGCGGGAGACTAAATTGAGAGGCTTGAGTCAAAATGTGTGTTAAGCTATATGCTGAAGGTTTCATGCCTTATAGAAACGGAACAGAACTGTGACACATTCCATGTGTCGTCAGAGGAATAATGCAGGATTAGTTCTGGCTTTCTTTCCTATCTTACATACTAATTGCGAACATATTCTCGAGGTGTGGGTGCTTATGTTGCCAAAATAGCACTAGCTGCGCACAAGGAGGAAGTGTTTGCAGGCTTGAGGAAGCCCCAAGGTTTGCTGAAGTACAACAAATATTGTGGGACTTGTTACAAGAACATCCTAGGAGGACTGTGCATGCTCATTTGGGCAGAAAATGAAAACTGAGGGTGGGTAAATGAAAAAGGGGTGGAACCATGAGCAGGAACACACAGCACTGCAAAACTTGTTTGCAGGTTGCCCTTTTCTAATTGTATGGAAAAAGTGTAGACTGGGGCTGGATCGAGACACATGAAAGAAGTGCTTCAGTTTAAAGCAGGTATCCCCGACCTGCGGCCCTCCAGATGTTTTGGTCAACAACTGATGATCCCTAGCTAACAGCACCAGTGGTCATGGATGATGGGAATTGTAATCCTAGCAGTTCGAAAGCACGTCAAAGTGCAGATAGATAAATAGATACCACTCTGGCGGGAAGGTAAACAGCATTTCTGTGTGCTGCTCTGGTTCGTCATAAGCGGCTTAGTCATGCTGGCCACATGACCCAGAAGCTGTACGCCGGCTCCCTCGGCCAGTAAAGCGAGATGAGTGCCACAACCTCAGAGTCGTCCGCGACTGGACCTACTGGTCAGGGGTCCCTTTACCTTTAAATTTAAACAGGGAAAGAAGGTAGAGAAAAATGGGTCTCCATGTTGCCATCTGGTGGCACAATGTTATATTGTACACACAATGCATATAAATCTCTTTTTCTTTGCCAGTCTAGCTGAGTCCTAAGTCAGATTGGTTGATGGCTGCAAACTTTTTACTTTTAATGCATAGGAACATGAGAAATGCACTGGTAGTTTAGGCTAAAGATGCATATAGGGCAGCACTCTGTTCTCACAGTAGCCAACCGGATGCCCAAATGTAGCCAGAGGTGTAGGTGCAGGAACTTGGTGCAGAAGTCTGGGACCCTGTTCATCAGAGCAGCCCCAAAACATATCTTCTTCCCTTTCCAAGTGACTTGCTTGGAAATAATAATACCTTTATTGTCAATGTACAACCTGTGTACAATGAAATTAACCCAGCCTCCCTCCACCCCACACAAACATTCAATCTCATTGCACTCTGTGTGCTTGTCTCACAACACACCAATATAGTTGCACTATATTATTTTCCATTCAACAGCCTAACAGCCCATGGATAGAAACTGTTTTTTAGCCTGTTGGTACGACTGATTATACTTCTATATCTCCTGCCCGAGGGTAGAAGTTTAAAGAGGTGCTGGCCGGGGTGTGAATCGTTCCTGAGAATTTTTCTCGCTCTCCTAAGGCAACGATCCCTTGCAATGTCATCTAGCGGGCTCAGGGGACAGCCCACAATATGTGCTGTGTTCACCACCCTCTGTAAAGACTTTCTGTCTGTGGCTTTCAAGCCAACGTACCACATTGTGATACAATATGAGAGGACACAGCCATTGTGGTGTAGTGGTTAAGAGCGGTAGACTCGTAATCTGGGGAACCGGGTTCGCGTCTCCACACCTCCACATGCAGCTGCTGGGTGACCTTGGGCTAGTCACACTTCTCTGAAGTCTCTCAGCCCCACTCACCTCACAGAGTGTTTGTTGTGGGGGAGGAAGGGAAAGGAGAATGTTAGCCGCTTTGAGACTCCTTCGGGTAGTGAAAAGCGGGATATCAAATCCAAACTCTTCTTCTTCTTATTGTGGACCTTTCTATTGTGGAAAGAGTGCTTTCAATCTCTCGGAAGAAACCTGCAGGCACCTGAAGGGTACTAGATGAAGAAGAGCAGAAACTAATGACCCAGCCCTGTTCACATAGTGATTTGGGTCAAATCTTCCATTATCCAAGTAAACAGGATTTACTGAGGTGCTCTTGCCGTGGGGGCTATGTGCTGTGCTTTTTCATTTGAAGATGAGCACTATCTTGTTATACCTGAATAGTTTTCCTCAGACTTAACACCATAACTTTTCCTGAACTTAATGCTAATGCATGTTCAAGCCTTAGCAAGTTCCTGGCGGTTTTGTTGCCACGCTCCATAGTAAAGTACTCAATGAGAAGTTTTGAAATAACCATTCAATTGGGTGCAATTCAGACTAGTGACCCGAAGGGGAAATTGGTATGAAGACTCCTGATTCTTCATCAGAGGAAAGTTGATTCCCTCACTTCTAGGTCCAGTTACAGTTCTAGGTTTGAATTCACTGCAACAGGTGTGTACCATTTTATTTATTTTTGGCATTTTGTGACCACGTGGTTCTTCCATTTACCAGTCATACATCTGTTTAAACTCTCTCAAGTTCCAACTGATCTCTTTACACCTCTTATGGACACATACTTCCTACTGCCTAGTTATTTGCCTGGTTAAGCTGCTTTCTGGAGTTCTCTATTCTGCCCTTATCTGTTGCTAGCCAGGCCATTCCCAAATTTGCTTCACTCTCGGTCTCAAGCAATCACATCCTTCTTATTAAAGGAATATTTTTATATTAATCTTCACTTCTTTGGATACCTGCTGTGATAGCCTCTTTCAATGCAGAGCACAGGTCTGTTTATCATAAATGCAATTATTCCCACAAGCACTAGTTTAACAAAACTTTTTTTTAAAAAAAGTCTCAGAATAATCTCCCAACACCAGACTTCTTCAGTGCTTGTGTAAAGTCACTCACATTTCCTCTCTTGGTATTAATTTGCTAGCTTTGGGGAAAGGTAGAATGTGTGGTTCATCCATGTAGCACTATTAACAAAGACTCCACATCTCGCCCTCAAAATAAAACTTGCAGAAAATAGTGTTAGCTTCAGTCTTTGAACCATTGCTCAGAGTAAATCTGATGTCTTTAAAAGGTCCTTAAGTGGGCATTTATAACTATGGTTCCTAATTTTGGATGTAACTTAAAATGACGGTTATATCTTCAAGGAATATTGTTAGCTTTCCTCTTTTGTGATTTCTTGGATCCTTTTTACCTTTTTTTGAGGCTTAGCTCCCCCCCCCCCCCAATAATTGCTGTGTTTCAGTTAATAACTGGAATGTATATATGGAGTTTTGCAGCTTCCTGATATATGCAGCAGCGTAGACAAAGCTTCACTTAACCAAGCCATCTGTTTGAAGAGGTTTTCTGTGCGATTGCAGCAGCTTGGACCTCAGTTTGGACCAAAGTTGCTTTCACATGGATGAGAACGCCTTGCATTCCAAACTCATTTTGGCCTGCATCATTCACACAGTGGTGTGCTGCGAAAAACAAGAAGGAAATAGATGTTTGTTTGTATCAGTTTGTATTCTGTTGTGGCTTTGTATAAAGCAACTCATGCGAAGGAGGCATTCCATTTTTGCTTCTTTTCCCCTACCTACTACCCACTTTTGCCCCTACCTACTACCCACTTACAGTCCCTGAAAAGTTGCTCCTGAAGTGGGCATAGTTTGAATAATGGCCCAGAGGTTTGTAGATGGTAGGATTGGGCAATATATCAATATATCGTCCAATACAGTCATACCTCTTGTTGCAGACGGGATCCGTTCCGGAGCCCTGTTCACAACATGAGCAGCGCGCAACCTGAAACGCCATGTCTGCGCATGTGCACAATGTGATTCGGCGCTTCTGCACATGCGTAAACCGCCGAAACCGGAAGTAACCCATTCCGGTAACCCGTGACGAACGCAACACGCAGCGTTCGTATCTAGAGGTATGACTGTACCGGTTTGAAGACAATGTGGGAACAACCGTGAAGCCAGCCTATGCCTCTACATAGCTCCTTCCTTATTTCTGACATTGTATATTGTGAAGTTTAGCTGGTGGTATATCATGATGTTGAAAACCAGGTATCATCCAGCCCTAGTAGGAGGATTGGCCACAATTGCATGTCCCACTTTGCCTCACTTAAAAAAATAAGATAAAAAATCACATTTTGATATACCCATAGATTTTACTTTATTAGTTTAATCTGTAATTGATGATGATGCCTTTAAAGAGTGAGAGTTGTGCAGGAACTTTCAGGGCTAAAAAAAACCTTCAGTGGTAAGAGTAGTAGAGGTTAACTTCAGGAACATTTTAACCCTATTTTTACTTATGTGAGGGTACAATCTGGAACCATTGCATTGATAGGCAGCACAATCCGAAAAGCAGTTGCAGTAGGCTATTTGGATTTTAAATAATGTTTGCACTATTGGGGTTGGTGTGAATAAAACAAACTTAAACTGCAATATTTGGAAGTATCACAGTAGAAATATCAACCTGATGTCTCTGAATAAAAAAAGTATTGAGTACTATGTTTAAAGATATAAATAATGGGGATCAAGCACATTTCTATCTACTCACAAGGTTTTTCTGAGGTTCAGAAGGTGTGTTTTGTACCTTGATTGTAACATAGTGAGATTTTCTTGATGAAATATTTAGAGAAGTGTTCTCTTTCCTCTAGTAACTGAAGAATATCATTTATTACTTAGCAGTAAGTAAATATCTATCTGTTTTGTCTTGCAGCGCAAATTTCACTGTGCTAGTCTGACTTCCTGGCCGTCTTGGTTGTATTCCTTATATGATGCTGTAAGTATTAATAAGGTCTTGCTCTTGGTTTTATCTCTCAATCTGGCATGTTCTTTTTGCCTCCGAGAGAACAAACCTATGTTTTAAAATGACGGCTAACCAGTGAAATGCTACTGTGTATTAGAGAAGCCCTTCTGTCAGATAGTCCCAAGGAAATGCAACTTGCTGTCTCAGCAATATCACTGCCCCCATGCCCTATACCTAAACAGCATTGATAGGTTCAACCACCTCTCGACCAGCATGTAATCGTCTTGGTCGAGCCTAACAAGAGTGGGAACCTCCAAACTGTACAAGTTCTGCAAGGGATAGACATAGTCTGCCATACCCACTGGAATCCACCCTGCAGTCAGGGATGACAGAGTGGCAGGAGCCAGGAGTTTGATGAAGAAGAAACTGTGTCATAGGCTAATTCAGCAGCAGGATTACATGGTTTTATTATGCCCTACATCTGCCATCCAACACACCTTCACCAAGGGGTGCCTGAGACTATCAGCTGATAAGATTGATGATTGATAAATGGATTATATCCAAGGATGACTCCTTTCCATGAGTGGAAGCCCCGTAGTGAAATCACTGGATACCAGTCGTAACGTTTTAATGTCACGGTTCCCTCAACCCTTACAGAGAGCTAATTGGTTGGCATACATGTGTTTAGAACAAGAAAGGTGTACTATGTGCCCACTTGCCCATGGATAAAACAGTATGATTCAGGGGGTCACCAGGCTTTTTGAAGTAGTGGGGACATTTTGGATTTTGAAAGAGGGCTGGGGGTGCCAAGCACAAAATGGCTGCCACTGAGGGGCATGGCAATAATGCAGAATTAATGAGACAACCATGCCTGAAAACCTTATTGTTACCATGGGAATTGAGCTATGTGCTACATGTCCTGATTAGGGACACACACACACACACACACACAGAGAGAGAGAGAGAGAGAGAGAGAGAGAAAGAAAGATGCTGTTGCTATCTAACAACAGGAAGCATTCCTTGGTACCATGAAAAATACACAATGTAGCCATACAACTCTTATTCCATAGAAGCAGGTACCTGCACATTTTGCCTCATAACTTTATTTCTAGGAGGCCTAAAGACTTTTTGAAAACGAAAGCTCAGAGATTTGGGCACCACTGTAATACTTCAGCTGTGCCATGGCTTAACACCAAGCTGAAATTCATACAAGTATGAATTTCAGCTTGGTGTTAAGAAGCTGCACCTTTTTAAATGAAACTTTACTGCAAAAGATATAGCCAGATAAACTTTCTCTACTTTATTCTTCATTCTTATTTTTTAAAGAAAAAGGAGTTTGTATGTTTAAATTAGGTTTTTCTTCCAACACAAGGAAACCTTGATGGAAAGAGTCAAGCAGCAGCTGCATGAGTGGGATGAGAATCTTAAAGACGAATCGCTTCCAACAAATCCAATAGGTACTCTTAATAAATGACTTTTCCTTGAAAGTTGTGCTTGTTTGCTTCTCTATGCACTTTAACTGATATATTACATAAGTTAGAAGAAAATGTTGCATTTGCCTAGCAAAGTAGACTCTGATCAGCGAATGCTCATGGCCGCATTAGGACACGACACATTTTCTAGTTCTCTGCGGGCATAATGGCCCCTCCTGGATGGATAAAGCCGGTCAAACCCTAGGGTTTTAGTTTGTTCTGGGCACCTTTTCACACACACACACACACACACACACACACACACACGGCAGTTCAGAAAGCATTTACTTATCATAGCCTGTTGTTTTGTGGGAAATTTGCCTAAAAAGGGAATACAGCAGAGAGGTATCCCTAGCTAAGAGCCCTGCCAAATTCTGGAAAGATGTATAGTGGGTTCTTGGCAGTAGTCACACACCATTTTAAAGTTGATTTTGTGGGGAGAACTTCCCTCCCTGTGGTTTGGTGAGCAGCAATTTTATTTTGAAAATGGCATGCATAACAGAGGTGCTCCTAGAAAAGTCCCCTGCTAATTTTCAAATAAAGAGACTAGGAAGTTATTATGAATAGTGAGGGCAACAGCTTCAAACACATTTTGTGCTCAGTTGACACCAACATAGCAGAAAACCATAGAAAGTTAAGTGCAAAGCTAGTTTGAGAGATGTGAAGGTGTGGGCATGTGGCATAGCAGCAGCAGGACTTGAATGTCCAGCATTGTCCAAGCAGGGACTGCTAGGAGGGCTACTAAAAGAGAATGGAATAGGCACTAACTAATTTCTTCCTGATTAGAGGCTAGACGGTTCCAAAAAACAAATATACCCCTCCCTTCTCTCTCTCTCCACCCTGACATTTTCCTTATCTGGCTAGCTTTGGGAGAAAGATTTCACTTTTGACAGGCACATAGTTTCCAGTATTTATTTTACAAACCTCGATGCATAAAAGGCTTTGGAGATCCCTTCTTTATTTCAGAGTGCTTTGGCAAGATCCTATTTTGGTTCAGACAGATTCCAAATCTTTGGCTCAAGGTTCAGGACTTGTCTGGATCTAATGCACACCCTTGTTCTCTCTGCACCTTTTAGAGTTGTCCACTTTAAATAGCACATAAGTGTGCTTCCTTCCCACATTGCAGATTTTCGATGTGAAAGCCAGAAAAAATGGCTTAGATGTGGTCATTGTTGAGTAATAGAGTGGTACCTCGGGTTATATACGCTTCAGGTTACCTACGCTTCAGGTTACAGACTCCACTAACCCAGAAATAACACTTCAGGTTAAGGACTCTGCTTCAGGATAAGAACAGAAATCGTGCTCCAGCGGTGCAGCAGCAGCGGGAGGTCCCATTAGCTAAAATGGTGCTTCAGGTTAAGAACAGTTTCAGGTTAAGAACGGACCTCCAGAACGAACTAAGTACTTAACCCGAGGTACCACTGTAGACAAGATAGATTGCTACTATCGCATGTAACCCAGCCCCACAACAGACATCAAACAGAAACTTTCATTACTGTACAAGTGAGCAGCCATGCAGAGAAAAGGGCTCCCATTGATAAGAAAATGGATTAACTATGTGGTTTAACATTTCTTGCTCTTTGCCCTGCTTTACTGTTTGCATAATGCAGCCTGAGAGAGTTGCATCAAAAAAGCAGTATTGTCATCTTTTTGAAGTTTTAGTTTTTCTTTCTAATGCTATATGTATGTTGATTACCACCCCACTAGTGCATTTTTTTAAGATGCATCTGTATGCATCCGCTAAAAAGCATGTGGAAAAAATTGCCATTTTGTTTATTGCAGTTGAGCTGATGCCAAAAAAGATTGCTGGTAGATTGTGATTGATTCCTTGTAATATTATGCACTGATTAACTGGAAATTATAAGGTGCTGTGTGTCTGATTGACCCTCTTTTAAATATATGAAATTGAATTTCTTCAGATTTTTCATACAGAGTTGCCGCTTGTCTGCCCATTGATGATGCGCTGCGAATTCAGCTGCTTAAAATTGGTAGTGCTGTCCAGCGACTGCGATGTGAACTAGATATAATGAACAAAGTAAGTGTGCTGAACTCTTTACAAGGTCTTGAAATTGTTCTCTTGCTTACCTTGGAGTAAGTCCCCAGTTAAGACTTTTGAGTGGACACAAGGCTATCAATAGCTACTAGTTATGATGGCCATAGGCTACCTGCAGGATCGGATACAGCATGCTCCTGACTATAGACACTTGGACACAACAATGGTTGAGTGCTATTGCACTCATGCTCTGCTTTTGAACTTCTCATAGTCATCTGGTTGGCCACTTGTGGGAAATAGGATGTTGAATGATAATGGCCAGAGTCATGGATAGGGACATTGGTGGCTCTGCTCCATCACTGGGTCTAGAGTGTTTCCAGTTTTGCAAGTTTTAGGTCTTTACAACTTTCAATAAGGTTGTTGTCAACTTTATTACATTTAATGTGTCAGTCTCTTCATTGCCGCCACAGAAAAAGAAGCAGTTATGAAAACTTCTTAAAGGGGAAATAAGGTTCCAAGTGAAGTCTCCTCTTTAAGAAAAGTTACTGGATTAAATCTGCTTTGCTTGCAATTTAAAGTATTTAAACAAAATGGTTTGCGTATCTTCCGTTCTGTTAGTTAAAAAGTGTTGGTTTCCCCATTGATGTTTGCTTTATTGCTTTTGTAGTGTACGTCTCTCTGCTGTAAGCATTGTCAAGACACAGAAATAACTACTAAAAATGAAATATTCAGGTGAGTTTGTAAAGGGATTACACTGTAGAAATTGCCTTGAAATAAGATATTTTTATCCTCTTAGCTTCTAAGCTGCATTTTAACAATTGTACATTTTATTATTTTAGCAAGCAATTTGTAAAGATTGCATTTTAGGTGGAGAATAATTGCAAAACGTGTGTGGGTGTGGGTGTTTGTGTGTTTTTGTGTGTTTGGCTCTAAGTGGATCTCACTAATACATGGGGAAATCATCTGAGAAATTTTCACAGAAGCACGTTAAGGCAATGAACCAATTATGTGGTTGTTTGCCAGATTGTAGAAGCAGGTAACAAAATGTTTTGGGGCAGAGTGTTTCTTGAAATGCCACCCTCTGACCTCAGATGGTCTTGCCCTTTCTATCTATCTATCATCTATTTCAGTGTTTTTCAACGTGCCGCGAGATGTTGCCTGGTGTGCCGTGGGAAAAATTGAAAAATTACTTTATATATAGTCAATATAGGCACAGAGTTAAATTTTTTAACATTTTCTAATCGTGGTGTGCCTCGTGATTTTTTTCATGAAACAAGTGTGCCTTTGCCCAAAAAAGGTTGAAAAACACTGATCTATCTCATCTATCTATCTATCTATCTATCTATTATTATTATTATTATTATTCCTATATACTACTGTATCATAAGAATATATTACAACTGTTTGCAATATAAAAACATAAAACCAAATAACAACATAATAAAAAGGTAACAAATTAAAACAAAAAAATAAAAAAATTGTTAGACCAATTTATTAAAAATATTTATAGCATGCACCTACAATTCCATGTTTATATGTTCTTCCCCCTCCCCCATGATGAATTTTAACATTATTTCAAAACAAAAACATTCCCTATGTCTAATTTCTCATCAGCCACCAGTATCTTGAGTTTTCAAAGTTGATTTAAAAAAACAATCTGTTTCTTGCAGTTTATCTCTTGGTGGGCCTATGGCTGCATATGTGAATCCTCATGGATTTGTGCATGAGACGCTTACTGTGTACAAAGCTTGCAACTTGAATCTGACTGGCAGATCTTCCACAGAGCACAGCTGGTTTCCTGGGTAATAAAATGCCTCTCATTAATACTTGTAGGTTTGGGTATTAATATGCTGTTTGAATGCTTTTGCTTTTTACTGTATTGGTGTATACCTCATACATAGTGTATACCCCAAGAACTAGTAAAATAGGAGTACCTGGAAGGTGCCAAACAAACCAAGCCCCCAGAGTATTGAGTGTTGGGCAGATGGGAGGGACAGACTGCCAAGACACCTTATTCAGGTGTGCAATATATTTCTTCCTTATCCACCACAAAGCTCCTTGTGGCTCAAGCATTTCTTTTAATTTGTACTCACCATTCCTGCATGCACAACTTCAGGGCATAGAAAACATATATTCCTGCTGCTGTTCTGGTTCCAAATGCAAACTGAATTATTGCTTGTTTGGAAACACTCCCTTAAGTCCCTGTTTCCTGTCAGGGAAAGGTTTCTAGCCTAACCATCTAAATAACCTCTAAGCCAGGGGTAGTTGGCATTTTTATACCTACCACCCACTAATGCATCTTCCCTGATGGTAAAATTTCCTTACCGCCCACCAGTGCTCGATGGAAGGAGGATTCAGCTTGTGCCATAGAACCCCCCACCGCCCACCTAGAATCCTGAAACGCCCACTAGTGGGTGGTAGGGACCAGGTTGACAACCCCTGATCTAAACAAATCTGTTTACTCTTGTTCTAGAAGTGACCACTATAATTTTAGTTCATGCCCTTAAATTGGTTGGATTCTGCCTGGACGCATGCAAATGGTTCCTCTTGCTGAAGTACTATACAGTCGTACCTTGGTTTTTGAACAGCTTACTTCTCGAATGTTTCGGCTTCTGAACTCCGCAAACCCAGAAGTGACTGTACCAGTTTGTGAACTTATTTTTGGAAGCCAAATGTCTGACAGGGCTTCTGCAGCTTCTGATTGGCTGCAGGCTTTATTCAGAAGCTGCGCTTTGCTTTTCAAATGTTTTGGAAGTCGTACGGACTTCCAGAGCGGATTCCGTTCGACTTCCAAGGTACGACTCTAGTGGCTTTGCTACTCTTGAGTTCCAAGTGACAGTAAGGGCTATTGCAAGTAGTGATTTATGAGATATATCCTGCTCATAAAGGCTAATACGATGCTGTCCACTCCTAGGTATGCATGGACTATAGCCGAGTGCAGAATCTGTGGAAGCCACATAGGCTGGAAGTTTACTTCAACAAAAAAGGATATGTCACCTCAAAAGTTCTGGGGATTGACCCGTTCTGCCCTGCTGCCAAGGATTCCAGAAACAGAGGATGGATCTGGTAAAAGATCACTATTGCTTTGCCTGTGATCAGATAACCTTACCTTGGATGAATTAGCAGTCAGTGTCTTCTTTAAAAAAAAAAAAAATCTGCAAAGTGCTGCATCTTATGTCTGATTATCTAAAAGGATCTGTTCACCTGAGCTTCGTGCAGATAAAAGAACTGTTGCTTCCAAAGGCCCTGAAAAAAAATGACATTTTAATATTTAGACTTCTGGAGGAAGAAGTACCAAATGTGCGACGGAGATGAGAAAAAAAGCAGTCCCCCCCCCCCCAAATTGTTTCATAAACACTGAAACAGACAGCTCAGACTTAGATTTGCCCTGTAATAATGCAAGAAGACTCATACTATCGGTGGGAAGCTAAAACTGTTGAGGTGGAATGAAGACTGAGTGTAACTCAACTTGTGGATAATGAACAGGTATAAGGTATTGCCTGCCCACTGTTATATTTGCCTGTAGAATGTTGTGAATTTATAAGAAGCCCTGTGTTTTTTTTTAACTGTGTGAAATAAGCTTACAGGTATTAGTGTTTGCTTGAATAAGCCTTAAAAGAGGACAAGGCCTAAACCTCCTATAGGGGTTCATGTGATGACAGTAGGTCTCTCATCACAAAGTGTTTGCTGGCAGAAGCCTTCTGCTAAAAGGACTATTATATGCAATTCCTTTGTTGAAAAAAAAATCCCTATAGAATTGTTTTGTTGCATCACCTTTAGCTGATTTTGCTCCATCTGGCATGTTCTGACTGATTTATATTTTTTTAAAATGAAAACATAAGTTATTCATGAAAATGTTTAGGGCTGCGATAAAGTGTAATTTTCTTCGTTAATATCTTCAGTACCTTTCCGTCTACCATATTGCGATTCTGTACCTTTTTTTACATGTTTAAGATTCTGTGGGGTCCTTGGCAGTGCGGTTGCTCATATGCCGTTTTTTTGGCATTGGTAAGTTGGCAGCCATCTGTCAAAAGTTTGAAAGGGTCTAATTCAATTATAACATGCTCTCTAGAACAGGAACTAATGCTTCCCATTTGAGCAAGTTGGTTTTTAGGAGACATGTATGGGGTATTGAAATGGGGGCTAAAAACAGCAAAAAGGTGTGTGTGTGTGTGTGTTTTGCCTTGTTTTCTTAGAATGCACTTTGGCAAGCAAAGTCTGCAGATGGCAGACTTACTTTACATATATTGGTATTCCCCACCCCTGCCCCGAGACCATTTTTGTCACTGCACTTCTTCAGAATATATTGTTAGAGATACTATTAAGTGTGGCTAGGTATCTTGTTGAAGTAACAGCATTGCTGATTTTATAAGAACCAATGCATTTATCTGTGGAGGGAGATAACGGCTTTTTTAAAAAAGCAAGCCCCCAAGTTTCGTGATCCTGCCATGGCTTCTGTCACTCCGCAGCTGAAAGCTTTTTTTTTGCTGGCAATAAATGGCATTAGACACAGAAAGGGTGTTAGGAACTCAGTGTGCTAGATAGATAGGAACAAGCAACTCTGTAATTCAGGGTTACTTCCTTGAAGTCTTCTACCTCTGTAGTACTATGTTGTTGTTGTTTTTATTTCTCATTCCGGTCACAACTGAATGAACACCTTTATTTTGTGCTGCAGCACTGTCTCTCCGCTGAGCTGTGAAAAGCAATAGTAGCTAAAGTCTCATTTTGGACACAGTGATATGTAGGTCATTGTGTTAAGAGAGAGCATTTTAGCTTTTTGTTTTCTCCAAAAAGGAGCTTGTATAGGATTGCAATATTAAAACATTAATGTGAAAGCACAGGATTGTGATGACTGGCCTGTACTAAAACGAGTCAGGATACTAGAGAGCTTTCTCCTAAGTGGGGAAAATGTTGGAGCCTCTTTTTTTTTAAAGGGGGCTGGAGTTTTCATTGCCATCAGTGGGATTTGCGGGTGGCAAGAATTTTAAGGTGGGGGTGGAGCCTCTGTTTTGAATGGTGGTGGAACATGACCATTTGTGAAGCTGGCATGTAAGGGAGGGGGTGGATTTTGAACCTTTTAACAATAGTGTAATGCTAATATGACTTCTACACGTTAAAATCTCATCCTTCCATCTCTTACGTGATGAATGCTCACTGTAGCTGGTGCCCCATTGCAAGACCTCTCTACATGCTGCTACCATCTCTTCACCTCCTAAGCATGATGAAATCAAGAGCAGGTCTGAGGTTCCAACACTTCTCTTATCCACCATTGTAGGAGGGGAGAACGCTTCCTCCTCCTCCTCCTCCTCCTCCTCCTTTGCTTCGAACAGATCACTTTTACTACCTCTTCCCCACCATATTATATAGAACAAACTTTTCTATCTCACACAGTGTCACAGGATCAGGGAAGTCCCATGTTTTCAATGAACCAATGCTTTTGTTAAATTGCACAGATCGGGTACATGCAGATGATACATGCCAGGACCTGTTCCTGATCTTGCTGTGCATAGAGGTGAGCCAGCAGAAGCCCTGCCCACATCTTTTATTAACATCAACTATGCTTGTGTGCAAGCCAGCTTCCAATCAACAGAGGTTGTGTAACAGCAGTGTTTGATGAATTGACGTCAATATATTTTACTGGCTTTTGTTACGCAGTTGCCTCAGAAGAAGACAGAGTAGTTACACAAGACGTCAGCAAGCTTAAAATTTGCCTATTTGATGGAAATGTGTGTAAACAGGAACAAAAGTGTTTTTTTAAGGGAAAGCATTATAGTGAGATCAATGAGAAATAAATGCTCCACTAATTTCATTCAATGTTGACTTGTTTCTGCCTTCTGCCCCAGTCTGTGTAATGGGTTTGATATTATCAAGCTCATAGCATTTTCTAGTTTATAAACTAGTGTGATTTCAAGTAACTGCTAAAACCATATATTCTGGTGTTGTGCAACTGGATGTTGTACCCTCAATGAAGAATTCTTTATGTAGATTATATGCTTTCTGGTTCCAGTATAAAACCAATAATGCTTCTGTGTGTTGGCTTGGTTTTTCCTGTGCTCGTATATTGTGGGTTTTACATCAGACAACTGGAGAAGATGAAAACTCTCAGGGAGTTAAAGTCTATTATATCTTTATGTTCAAACAGATTATAAAATGTCAGAATCAGTGTTTCCATCTGAGCACTAAATATTAGATAATTGCATTTATCAAAACACCCCTGCTGTGCAAACCTATACATGTCTACTCAGAAATAAGCCCCACTGAATTCAGCGGGACTTTATTCCCAGATACATGTGTGTTAGATTGCATCCTTAGGCTTTATTCAGAGCAGACACATTGAAATTAGCATGTCTTAAGTTAGATCCATTAATTTCATTGCATCTACTCTGACTGAAATTTAGTTGAATTAACACCCTTACTGTTTAAAAGGTTTTTCTAAAATCAATATTTATCTCATTACAGATCTCACATCTTTATTTTCACACACAAATAGCTATACAAAACATTTTTTTCTTGTTACCATTTATGTGGAAATGCATTTCAATTTTCATGCGAAGCCTTTTTAGTAGTGCTGTTTCTGTTCGGAGAGCAATTCTTTGTTGATCCGGTGGTGGTTTTGCCTGTTGTTAAAACTGCTTTATGAAAGCTACAGTAAGGAACGCACACTGTGCTTGTAACTGCTCCTTTGTTTGCCTTTGTGAAGAATAAAGTAGAAGCTAGCCATTAGGTAGAAAAAGAGAATCCCCAGTACAATCAATGACCCATTTGCACAGGGGTTAGGTTCCTGGCCCATGGTCACCGGAGTACACATAAGCCCCCCCCCCCCCGTTACGCGCCCCCCTGGTTTTGTGCATGCATGCACAGTCACATGTCAGTTGGATGAGCAGAAATGGGTCATTGCCTGTACTCCCAGAACCTGTGCTGAGCGTGTCTTGTCCCCAAGCAATGCGGAGAGCTTAAAAGCTTGTCTTGCTCCAGGTCCATTGGGTTACCCAGCATGAAAAGAGCTTTTAAGCTCTCTGCCTTGCTTGGATTTAACTAATTTCTGATGGCCTGCCTTCAACCACATATGGTTGAAATCGCACAAACTTAAATGTGTGTTAGATGTGATCATACTGCAGTTAAGCAGAGAAGAAACACGAGTATCTGATTTCCTTAAAATAAAAAAAATCAGAAATGAAGCAAATTTCTGCAACGTCCTTGCTTGACAGCTGTTTCTTGGAAGTCCAAACTTGACCAGTTCTCCTACCGTCTGAGCACCACATTGCTTACATTCTTGGACTGTAAAGCATTTAAATCTAAAGTTTTCCTCCCACTTTGTGTTTCTACTGTAATTTCTTAAATTTTTATTTCCAATACTTTATAATTCGCTTTTTCAATTTCATTTTTTTGTTTTGAAAACACTCATTATTTCTTATTTTTCAAGGTCCTCCTTAGATTTCAGCTTCTTTAAAAGGAGTGTATTTCTTATTTTAAATTCTGTGGCTGAGTTTGAAATAAGGACTTCAGAAAAAAAGGAGAAATCACAAGTGAATTAACAACATAATAATCCTTAGGTTTTCTTTTTTAAATATTTGGAATGTCTGGGTTTTTTATGCATGTTGCAAAACGTTTTTTAAATAGCTCTTTGGAAGTTACAAATTAAATTTATTCAAAACATTTTCTCAATTGAGAAGATTTTGTTTTGATCAGTAGTTACATATGTTAAATTAAGAATTTCACATTAAAGACAAACTGCTTTGAAGACCTGTGAACATAGTTTCTTTATTCCAAGAAAATTTTACTGTGTTGTGCTAAAGATTCTTTATAAGATCTTCAGCTTTTGAGACTTTAAAACTGCATGTTAAAATAATGCTACATTGCCTATTGTATACTCCTAATCCACAACTATTTATTTAGTGCTTGATGAATAGCAGTCTTTATTTCAGTGGGATCTTTGCAAGGCTGCTACTTGAGACTCACTAAAAAGGAATGAAAATGACACTGTAAAGTTGCAGTAACAGAACTGTTGTCTAAAGTCTCTCTCAAAGAACATTGTTCTGGCTGGTCAACAGGCGACTTGAAAACGAGCCAGTATTATGTGCATATGTGACTGAGGTGTTAATGTCGCCAGTAACTGAAGATGAGGAATCTAAGATTCAGTCTATACAGGATCCAGAATTAGCCAAATGGAAAGTTAGTTCAGGTAAAATTAGATGTGTGGTGGTTGTTGTTTTTTAATGCAGCGGAGCAAAATTGTTCAGAGCAGTGAAGAAGTGAGCTTTTAGCACTTAGATGCTAATTTTTTTATTGCTCCTTGACACCTTTTGTTTTCTGCTTTCTGGTTCATTCTTTTCTCTTGTCTCACTGCTCTCTCTAAAAGTTCTGTATTGAACAGCAAGTCAGGGAGCAGACACCTGCAGAAAGAGTTTTTGGTTTTTTAAAGAGATTGGTGTATTATTAGGTGATAGGGAAATAACTCATGCAGGTTTCTCAGAAATGCTAGCTGAATGGAGTAACAAATTGTGCATAATCTTCACACGGGTGCATTATCTTTTGGCCTTCCTTGACTTCTAGAAGTGCTACTGGACCAGCCGTCACCTTGGAGACATTTGAAAATGCAGCCTGCAAAAGCATCAATGGACTGGGCTTGTGTATTTTCATCAGCAAGAATGTGTGTAGAAATTAGTAAATGGCTGATTGAAATTAACCTCTTGTGCAAATTCTTCGCTCTATAAGTGGTAAAGAATGAAAAGTATATATGCAGAGCCATGTTCATTGGGGAAATCTAAAAACTCTTGAGAAAGGTCTATAAACCTCATTAATGCAGCTTTAGAGCAGGAATAATCTGATACTAGATTTATTTTCTATGCAACACAGAGCCAACACTTGTTTTCCTCCTTAATAGCAGCACCCAGCATATTTGCTGTCAGAAGTTCAGGTTTGGAGTTAATCTGTAAGGAAAATTGCTCCCTTGCAGTTTCCTATGCAGATTTAATCTGCTGCCTGAATTACTTTCTAATGAAATTTATGTATACCCCTTCCCTTCCCTTCCCTGGCCCCTCTGATAATTGCATTTACAAACCATTGTAAGTAGTAGAAACCAGTCTGTTCCATTGACTTTCACAGTTTAATGTTTTGCTGAGCATCTCAAGCAGATAAATTGCATCTTACTCCTTAATATGCACATACCATAATTAATATTGTAACAGTTTCCCTCACAAACATGCACAGGTAAGTTTGCACAGAATAGAAGCTTCCTGGGGATGATAACCACAGCTACAACCAAAAACCAAGTACCGGTAAGTGGATCATTTTAGTCCCGGAAGAAGGCATTCTTCTACTCCCAACATAATTCTTTGCATTTTACTTATTCTGGTCATTGTGGTCATTTAAAGATGCTTCGAATGAATGACCAAAATACAGGAAAAATAAATGATTTTATTCTGGAAGGGCCGTAGGCTGACTCCACAGTGGACAATTGTATTTTCAAATAACCAGTTTCTACCATCAAAGCATCTCTCAAGCTCCACCTTCCTTTTTGGTTACACATTTCTTTTGTCTTTCTTTTTTACTACCTGTCCTTCAAAACCAAACATTGCCTTTAAAACACGAGGTAAAGGTAAAGGTACCCCTGACTGTTGGGTCCAGTCACGGACTCTGGGGTTGCGGCGCTTATCTCAGTCTATAGGCCGAGGGAGCCGCCGTTTGTCCACAGACAGCTTCCAGGTTATGTGGCCAGCATGACTAAGCTGCTTCTGGCGAACCAGAGCAGCGCACGGAAACGCCGTTTACCTTCCCGCTGGAGCGGTCCCTATTTATCTACTTGCACTTTGACGTGCTTTTGAACTGCTAGGTGGGCAGGAGCTGGGACTGAACAATGGGAGCTCACCCCGTCACAGGGATTCGAACCACCGACCTTCTGATCGGCAAGCCCTAGGCTCTGTGTTTTAGACCACAGCGCCATGCAGTAGGAAACATTAAAGTCTACAGACACAGAAGCCACACTGAGTGAAATCACTTCTACAGAGCTGTCAACCTTCCTTTTTTTTGCATTAGGAAACGGCCATAGCTGTCAGCTTTCCCTTTTTTTGCAAAGGGAAACGGCGCTGGAATAAGGATATTTCTCAAAAAAAAAGGGAAAGTTGACAGCTATCTATCATACAAGGGAAGCACTGAGCCAGAAATGATGTACATAGGAAAAGAAAGGAACTGCTTTGAGCAGCCTCCTTAGTACCCTTAAACCAGGGAGTCTTGAACACTGTGCATGTCAGTAGATTGAGAAACAGCCCAGAAGAATTAACAAGGCTTTCTATAATACAGCAGGCTATCAAAAATACAAGATGGCAATGTCAGACCTCCCTTCAATCTTGAAGCTTGTTAAAAAGTCCAAGAATCATTTTAAAGGTTGACAGATGAAGGACTGGTGGCCAGTATTAAGCTTATACACCTATTAGCATTATTACCATCAAATAAATAATAAAAATTTTGACACTACCAGATCTTGGGACTTGTGCAGTATAAGACTCTCTTAAACAGCAGCGGTCAATATTTCCCTCCACAAAAGTCATTTAATGTGAAAGTACCCTAGAGTCTTTGGCGATCACCCATAGCCGAGTAAGATTGTCTTCCATGAATATGGTCTTAACAGTGTGCCCGTAATTAATGGAGGCCAATTCTGGATCCAGTGTACCTATATTTTATTCGTAGCTATAGGCTCCTATGTACTGCCACCTAGTGGACAAATACTGCTGTCCTACCGTCATCCAAACAAACTAAACGTAAGTGAAGGCATTTAGATGCACTAAGCAGAAAATTTGCAAACTGTTTCAGACTTTTGCAGCATATGATACACGTAGGAGAACAAAGTCATTCTTTAATAGTTTGGTAAAAATACAAAATACATTTCTTACTCGGAAAATATAACCACACATTAGTACAAGAACACAGAGTTGCTTGTGAAATGTTTTGCACTTTAATTGGAAAAAAAAGAAATCCATCAAAAATAATAATCCTGATGATTCCAACAGTGCTTGAAACCCAAGTGTCGTCCTGAGTAAGAACAATGGAATATTTACATGCAGAATTTGATACAATTTTATGTATTAAATTTACTTTACATTTTTAATCTTTATTTTTTACACGGCTTAAGAGTTCTTCCTTTCCCATCTGGTATCCACTCTTTTTCCATGTGTCCCGTAATTGCTGCAAGAGTATCCCGATTTCTTTCCCGGATGAAATACCCATTTTTCTTATGTCATGGCCACTTACAGGAAAGGTAGGGACAGACCACTGTTGCATTTCCTTCAGAAGAAGTCCTTCTCCTTGGTATTTCAGAAGCTCACAGATTCTGGATGCCGAGTCAACCTCCCTTGACTTCACAAAACACACATACACACATCATAACATCGTGAGAGACCTGAACACAAGACATCTGCAGCAGCAGCAGTGGGTGGCGTAGCGGGGCTGTGTTGCACACCTGACTGTGCCGTTGAGTTGCTGCAGCATACCAGGACAGAGGCCAGAGCATGGATACGGTGGCATGGTGCAAAAAAAACCCAGGAGTGCTAGCTTGGCTTTGCTGCCACATTTGCACCATGTTGATCTCACTCCTCTCAGTTCTGGTATGCTGCAGAGTCTTGGCTGAATGGTCAAGTAAGCATTGCAGCCAGTCACACCTCGCCGTATGGATACACAGCAATTTTTACCGAACAGCTATGCATTTCCAGCACACTACCACCACCACCAACTTAAAAAGCCTTTCTTTCTTGGCTTAGATTCTAAGCGAAGTTAATTATGGAAGTTTGTGTAAGGCCAGACCTGGGGAACTCTCCTGAATAATGTGTCAGAACCTTTTGAACTGCACCCATGATTCTCTCCCGCTCTAGCTTATCCAGCGATGTTTCAACATAGTCAGAGCCTTCACAGCTAAAATTCAGGTAACGGCTATGTCTAAATGGGTACAAAAGTGTGCATGCACACGAAAGCTCATACCAATAACAAACTTAGTTGGTCTCTAAGGTGCTACTGGAAGGAATTTTTTATTTTGTTTCAACTACGGCAGACCAACACGGCTACCTACCTGTAAATGGGTACAAAAAGGTAGACAAGCTAAAGTGCACTGTGTATTAAGAAGCCAATTCCCATTTCCTTATTGCCTTCACCCCAACCAGTAGGCTTTATCTGCTTTGGGGAGACAATGAGGCACTGGTAGCTAACAGATGTAATAGTAATTAAAAAAAACACTGAAGAGTTGAGCACCATCGAAGAAAAACCTCTGGTGCAATTTTTTTTTAAAAAAAGTTTGACTTTTTACTGTGTTTTCATAATTTGTTGGAGGCCACCCCTCTGGCTGGGGCAACACAGTCAGAGGGGTGGCATAATGATAATGAAGATGATGATGATGATGATTAATAATAATAATAATAATAATAATAAGTCACTTACATCTATAATGAATTCTTGATATGGTTTGAGTGGCTCTGTGGTATCAGCAGCTTTGACCAAGTCTCTCCTGTGCTTCAGCAGAAACAGCGCAAGGTTTTTTTCATCTTTTGAAATTTTCAGCCTTAGGTCCAGTTTTGAGACGTCGTCTGGCACCTTTAACAGTGATGTTAGAACGGTCATTGGTTTTGGAAAGAGATTCTGAACATTTTTACAGACTGTGTCAAATTCCTGCAAGCTCCCATTAACAGGTAATCCTGAGGGACACACATAAAAAAGGAACGTGAGAATAATGAAACCAAGAAACCAGAAAAGCTGTTTAGAAAATGGCAAACAAGAATGCAGTAGTGAGTGGCAACATTAGTTCCAAACCACAACTGGTCCCCTTGCACAGGGCAACTGTTGGAACTACTGATGAATGATGTTCTACAACCAATATACAAGCAGGGCTATTAATATGAGTTTTGCTTAAGTCTAGCAGGCAAGGCTAGGCTCTTCTGCCTTAAGAGGTATTACAGTCGTACCTTGGAAGTTGAACGGAATCCATTCCGAATGTCTGTTTGACTTCCAAAATGTTTGAAAATCAAAGTGTGGCTTCTGATTGGCTGCAGGAAGCTCCTGCAGCCAATCAGAAGCCCCGCCGAACGTCTGGCTTCCAAAAATAGTTCGCAAACCGTAACAGTCACTTCAGGGTTTGCGGCGTTCGGGAGCCAAGACTTCCAAGGTACGACTGTATTATTATTTATTGAATTTGTTAGTCGCTTTATCTTGTCCAGGGCAACCCAAGCAACTCGCAAGCAGACAGACAAAAAATCCCACATCAAAACCAAGAGGGAAAAATGTACAATAGAAACATCCCACCCACTTCTGAAAGGCTACAGATTGTTAAAGGCCAAAGACCTGGTTATAAACGATAGTTTTTGCCTGGTGCCAATCAGAGCAGCTTTAGATACACTACATGGGCATAATTGTTAACGCAACACACCCACAGTAGTGCTACTGTGCATCTGCGAGAACAGAATGCTGCACTAGATAGATCTCTGGTCTGATCTGACAGACTCTTCTTGTGTTCAAACAAAGGAGAGATATTCACTGCAGGTTATGCCACTTTTCCCCACTGCTACCTCTGGCTGAGACAACCATTACTAGCGCTTTACCTATATAGCCAGCCACATCCAGTTCGTACATTAGGCGGATGAGATGATTAACATGGTTTCCAACAAGAATTTTTTTCAACTCCACCCAAATCCTCTCGCCCGATATTCCAGCCAAACCTTTGGCATTATCTCTGATTGCTTCCAGAGTGTCAGGTTCGTGGTGGCCAGGTTTTTCTGCAATCCGTCCATAGAATCTGGCGTGGGTGGGAGGGGAAAGAGAGAAAGATCAGTTTTAGTACCTGGAGCAAATCTGTTTTTAGCAAATGTCAAGTTGGAATGCTGGTGGCCACCATTCCTCTTCAACCAGGCCTTTGGCAGATTATCGGTCTGTGTCCTTTTAAATGTGTTTGTGGGAGGGGGCGTTACTGTTTTTATTGTTAACTTTATTGTTCCATTCTGCATTTTATGCTGTGAACCGCCCTGAGATCTTTGGAGGTAGGGTGGTATACAAATTTAATAAATAATACAGGTGGCGACCATTTCATGCAACATTTCCGTTCCTGGCCCCCATTCTGCCCTCTTCTAGGTCCAAAAGGACCCACGTGTCAGGGCCACGCTCTAACCAACTGAGCTATCCAGTTGGCCAATTGGACGCGCCTAAAATGGTCACTCACTGCCTGTACTAAAAATAATTTTTGAAAGTGCAGACATTTGAGATGCGAGTACCACATATGGATATTGAGTAACCTGAAGAGAAAAAGGGAGAGCTGATTGAACAATGCCTTGGCGCACTGTCTCAGTGTGGGTCCACACCACCTGGGTGAGTGAAGAAGTGGCGCTGTTCAAAAATACTTGTATACTGCAGTTTCATTAAAAAAATACCAAATTTTACATGCGGAATTAAAAACACATAAAAACTAAAAGCATGAGCCACCAGCTAACTTTACAGAAAGTTAGGCATGGGTTATATGTGTTCTAAATCGAACCCCAACCAGCAATCTGCCTGCTGCGTTTTGGACCAGTTGTAGTTTCTGAGTTTTCTTCAAGGGCAGCCCCAGATAAGTGTGCACTGCAATAATCTAGTCTGAAAGATACCTGAAGTATCGCAGAATTCTTAGGTAATCCTCTTGTATTCTCTGGTTTGCATGTCCGACAAATCTGACTTTGTTGTTTTTTAAATCATCATAGCCGTTGAAATAATCATAAAGTGTTCCATCCAAACCTACAAAGCAAATAAAGGCATGTGTTTACTTCAGTTCACAAGTTTACTTCAGTGAAGTGTTTTTGGATAGAGGTAGGCTACCAGAAAGTTCAACCATGGTTGCCTACATGCCAAAATAACCTTCTCAACATGCAGGCCTAATGAAGCCAAAATGGCACCACGCGACAAGAGATGAATATCAGCAGACCTGAGGAATCCCAAAATATGCAGAAGTACAAAACTTTAGGGGGAAGGGGGCAGGGAATCAAAAACAACCCAGTGAGAACTGAGAATGCTCAGTGGCCACAGAACCCCAAGAGTTTGTTGTGGGGAAGGGGGAATGGAGGAACAGAGATGGGAAAAGAAATGAAGTCTCCTGGAAATGGGCAGGGTTGCTGTCTGAAACTCTCAATGGGAGCACTCCACACTGAAACCTATGTGCTGGGTTCCAATTGTTCATGCCACAAATCCACATAAACTACTCAAAGAAATAATAAATACTGTTTTGTTGTTACATTTATACCCCTCTCTCCTGCCAGGCAACTGAAGCTTGCTGCATATATGTGGGTCCCAGGAATTTTTCAATCTGGTCACTGAGCAGACCAATTACTTTTGACAAGCGAGATGTAGCAATTGACTTCGGACCCAAGATTTGTCCAGGGAAAAAGCTGTGTGGATGGCCTGGCTTTAAACTAGAATGCCACATCAGAGGGTTGGGAAGGGGAGTTACCTAAGAACATAGAATTGATTGTGAGATCTCTCCTCTCGGCATCTTTTTCCCAGTCAGTTGTAAATTCCACTTCCGCATGTCTCCCATCAGTAACCAGATCAAGTCTAAGTGTGGTAATTTCAAAGTTCTCCTCGTGGAGCTATAACAGAATTTTGTAAAAGCATTTATTCACCTTTTTGATAATAGCACCCCTTTCCGTATGGAAAGAAACTAAATTATTTGCATGAACCATTAGACTGCATGCAACCTAACTGTTAACAAAATGTGTTTATTAACATTCTGTATACTGAGCACCTGTCCTTTTAGCTGTTAGGACAGTGTTTTTCAACCTTTTTTTGGCAAAGGCACACTTGTTTCATGAAAAAAATCACGAGGCACACCACTATTAGAAAATGTTAAAAAAATTAACTCTGTGCCTATATTGACTATATATAAAGTAATTTTTCAATTTTTCCCACGGCACACCAGGCAACATCTCGCGGTACACTAGTGTGCCGCGGAACAGTGGTTGAAAAACACTGTGTTAGGATATTCACAAACATTTGCCGACACTACAGTAGGCCATCTAGTGGAAGGGTGGTGGAGATTCACAGATAACCGCATTTAGTGCCTTACAATTCTAGAAACAAATTTGAAGTAAATAAATACATATTTATCTAGGAAAGCTGGTTAAAGAGCAGACTTTCCCAGCCTGGGACTTGCAAAATCTTCTTACCCTGGCAGTGATAGTTCCATGTTTTTCCCCTCTGTTGTTGATCATTCGGACACCTGCCGCTTGGAACATTTCCTTCATCTCAGTAGGAGTAGCAGTGGTGGCAAAGTCAACATCTTGTGGTTTCATTCCATTAAGTAAGTCCCTTACTGCACCTCCTGCTATCCTCAATTCGTACTTTGCTTTGTCAAATAATTCTGGGCGGTGGAGGGAAAAAACAATCATTAGCAAAACTTTTTTTAAAAATCTTGAGTAACTGCCACTTGTACTAATTCAAGCCCACTAAGGTTGATGTGATTTCACTAGCAGAAATGATGATTCCATCTATCAGTTAATAAAACCAAGATATCTTGGGTCCACTTGTGCCCTCTCAGAAAAGGAATAGTTTACTTCAGCTCTAAATGACTTTTATTGTACTGAAATGAACCAACGCTGCTAAAAGGATTGGTGCAAACCCCTTCCCCCAGCAGCAAAATTACCACTGGTGCAGGAATATGCCACATTTCATTTCTGATGTCCGCTATCACTCTTGCTAGGGGTTGTTCTACACTCTGCTGCCAGCTGGGTCCTGAACAACCATAAAACCATAGAAGTAATAATAGAGAAATGTTAGTACCTGCAACGCTCTTCAGTCCTGGTGTAAAGAGGGACTGGAATTCCGAGGACTCTAGTTTCATGGTGAATAAACACCGCCACAGGATTTTAACCCCTGTACTGCTGCGTGGGGAGAAGGGAACACCTGCTTTACAGCCGAGAAGGAGCAGGTGATGCCACATCTAAAGAAAAGGGCACAGGTGAGTATTTCAAATATTTCATTCATTTAATAATACTTCTATACCGTTTTCGTAAGAGGCTCAAAATTCCCAATGGGCTACACTTACTAAGCAGCTCAGATAGTTTGCTTCTGGGCGCATAATTTCTCTCATATGCTTTCCAGCATAAATAAGAACACCATGGCATGCCTCAAATGGAAAGGAATTTGGCATATGTTCATCCCCCGCTGAAATGGTTGGGTTAACCCAACCCATGGGGGTATGTTTGTGATTGCTGGAAGCATGATTTTCAATCAAGTGTGCACAGTGTGCAGATGCTATCATGTACAGCAGGGGAGATGGGGATACTATTGCCCTTCAGAGGCCTCTGTGGGGCCACATATTCCCTACTCATGATGTCTGATGTGTGTGGGGGAGGAGGTGGCCCAGAGTATGAACGCAAAAGGCAAGTTCTGGAAGCTACTGCTTCGCAGGCTCAGACCAGACAGCGAGGAAGGGCAGCGGGTGGGCAGGTGCCCCCCTCTGACGTCAGCCATCCCCACGCCGGCTCCCCTTCCTAACTGAGCTATAGGGGAAGAGCTTCGGCGGGGGCCTGGACAGGCGAGTATGGATAAGGCAGCAAGCTCGGTGCGTGCAAAATGGGATACAAGCAGGGGCGAGGAGGACCCGCGTTCTGCGCAGCCTGCAGAATCTCAGGCTCGTGCATTTTGCGACGGGGCCCCTCCAGAAGCTCAGCAAGAGGAGGAGGAGGAAGGAGCAGCCACACTCACCCAGGCGCTGGCTGGCTTGCTTGCTTTGCTCGCCCGCTTGCTTGCTTGCTAGCGCCTTCCGTCGCCGCAGCTCCTAGCAGGAAACGCGTCGTGGGCTTCAAAACGAAGCGACGGAAGAGGAGGAGGTGGAGGAGGAGTAAAAGGGTCGAGGCCGCGCTCCTCCTCCTCCTCCCCGGAGGCGGGTTGGCGGAGCCGCTCCTCCTTCAGTCCCGGCGCTCCGGGTTGAGTCGAATTTCGAGGGTCGGCCTTTCGGCGCGCGGGTTTTTTGGGCCGCCTCCGTCCTCCTGCGAGGCTCCTCGGCGTTTAACTCCCCAGCCCGCTGGCGACAGCGTGGCTTTCCTGAAGGGGCTCGTTTATAGTTATTTATCGCTTCGCAGAAAAGGTTTGCGCCAGAAATTACCTTAGAAGGGTTTTGCTGCTGCTGCTGCAGTCGTCATTATTATTATTATTATTATTATTATTATTATTATTAAAATAACTCCGCCTTTTCCTCCGACAGGAACGCAAGGCGGCTTGTGGATAAAATTAGGGTTGTAATATATATATATATATGGTAAAAGACACCTGCAAAGTTGTTGAGCCTTTTTTAAAAAAGGAAACCACCAAAATCGTTGAGCATTTTTTGACAACAAACCCAAATTGTTGTACTTCCCCCCCTTCCCCAATTAGTAATTTTTAGCTATTGGAGCTGCGTTTCTATCGCCGCTTCGTAACCCAACCCCCCCCACCACCACCATTTTTACACCCGAAAACAAGGGCATGTCAATTTTCCTGACGGATGGCAAGCCTTATAAAAGAACAGCTCTAAACATAGCATGTAGGGCAATCATTAGAAAACAATTGAATCTGTATATATAACATGGCACCAACTCGTTCAAAAAAGTAAGTCAGTTTCCAGAACTGTGCGCTTTGCATCATAATTTTCTAGAACGGCTAGAGAGTTGCTTTTTTCTTCTTTTAAGGAAAGCTCAAAGAGTTTGGCATCCCCAAACAGGGATGGCAATGAAGGCCTTCATGAGCACCAAGTTGGCGACCCACGTCCTAAACCAGCCTCCACTTGCTTTAATCCTGGAATAACAGAAATGGAAGATTGGTGGGAACTAAGGAACAAACCAAAAAGCTAGAATTCAACCATGGCAATGCATTGTTTGCATGTAAAAAATAAGTTTAGCTTGTTTCAACTAAATTTTACTTGAGAGTAGACCCATTGAAATGAATGAGCATGTTAGATATGCCTATGCTGAATAACAGTTGAATACCACCCACGGTATAAAAACCTGATGCAACACAATGCAACTGAGAGGAAACGGAGAAAGGAGGAAGGTTTCACCCTATTAAAGGAAATCTTATGTAAATTGTACAGATCTGTACATTAACAAAACCCATCAAAAGTCATTATTAATACTCCAATTGTACATAGAAATGTAAAACAATAAATGTAAGGGGCGATATTTATTTAAATTTATAAAAGTTTATATAGTGCCATGCTGTAAAATATCAATGTTAAAACGCAAAAGACCATAAAAAAGAGATCATTATGGTGACTGACTTAATCAGTATAAAAATTAAACAGCTGCAGAGGCCTGTTGCACTTGCAAAACGTGTTTCCAAATTCTGTTTCCAGGTTTTTGCATGTTTTGCTATAGCTATGCAGGACATAATTCTGGTACTGGTATTTGTACAACCATTCCTTTAAAAAAACAACAGCAGCCAAATCTCAGATAAGTGCAATCACACAAAATCTATAGCATTATGTAAAATATTTTTACATTTTCCAAATGTTCTGTAAGTTGTCTTAGACTTGATACTTCGCACAATGAAAATCTTCAGAGAAGAACATATTTAAATACCAAACTCTGCTGTGTACACTTATTAGCAAGGAACATTCCATATTGCATTCTGAAATGCCTTGCAGAATGCTGTGGTGAAGCATGTCTGGTATGAAAACCTCACATATGTACTAGTTGTACATTGCTGGCATGATCTTTAACCATTTTTTTCCCTGGTTCATAAGATTCTCCTATGTAGCAGGTTGATAAGCCATTTTTACAATTGGAAGAAAGTCGAGGGTAATTTGTGATGCAGCATGAAGAGCTCTTGTGTACAGTACAGAGAAAAACCAAAAGTCTTGACAGGGTAATGTCAACCCCCTTAGAGCTGCCTGCAGGACCATTCTAGATTGTAGCCTGTATTTTGTCATGTAAAGCTTGAAAGCTGAAGATAAAATTATTCCTAAAAATTAGGCTCTCAAGTCAAATCCCAACTTTTAACAGCTTCACTAGACGAGACAAAAAAGGTACACTGAAATGGAAGTGAAATGAAATTACATTTTCTACTTCAGGACCTAATATAGCCATCCACTTCTGTGAATCTTTTCAGGTGCTGCTCGTTTCTCCAGCCTCATAAATTCACACACACAGCAGTCTTCTACATGCCTCAGTCAGTATTTCTCATGAAAAATAAAATACCATAAATTAAAACTTTAATAGTTTATACAGTATACTTGTTTACATATTAGATTATAGAAATTAATGGATAACTATCCAGCACAACTGGTCACTGGTCCCATCACCTCCTGGCAAATAGAAGGGGAAGAAATGGAGGCAGTGAGAGATTTCACTTTCTTGGGTTCCATGATCACTGCAGATGGTGACAGCAGTCACGAAATTAGAAGACGCCTGCTTCTTGGGAGAAAAGCAATGACAAACCTAGACAGCATCTTAAAAAGCAAAGACATCACCTTGCCGACAAAGGTCTGTATAGTTAAAGCTATGGTTTTCCCAGTAGTAATGTACGGAAGTGAGAGCTGGACCATCAAGAAGGCTGATCGCTGAAGAATTGATGCTTTTGATTTATGGTGCTGGAGGAGACTCTTGAGAGTCCCATGGACAGCAAGAAGATCAAACCTATCCATTCTCAAGGAAATCGGCCCTGAGTGCTCACTAGAAGGACAGATCCTGAAGTTGAGGCTCCAGTACTTTGGCCACCTCATGAGAAGAGAAGACTCCCTGGAAAAGACCCCGATGTTGGGAAAGATGGAGGGCACAAGGAGAAGGGGACGACAGGATGAGCTGGTTGGACAGTGTTCTCGAAGCTACTAACATGAGTTTGGCCAAACTGCGGGAGGCAGTGAAGGATAGGCGTGCCTGCCGTGCTCTGGTCCATGTGGTCACGAAGAGTCGGACACGACTGAACGACTGAACAACAACATCCAGCACAACTACTTTCATGTACACATTTGTTGCTCTTTTTGAGGTGTGTTTCTTAGTTTTCTATTAACAACAAAACCCTCCTGTTTGTGGTTACCATTCATGTGGCTGTGACTTTGCTTTCTCTTCATTTGCTCAATGCCTTGTGTGTTTTCATCTGTGCTGATCGATCTGCGTAACAATGCTCTCTTTGCTGATACATTCTTTGATGCATCATGCTGATTGATCGTGGTGATTATGGTCTAGTTTTCTCCTGGTTTACCTTGCTCCTGACATAAATACCAAACTAACTTTTAAAAATAGGCTAGCACAGAATGTTCAGTTTAAAAAACGAAACAAACCAAGCAGCTTTCAGTCTCAGAAAGTTTTAAGGTGCTGTATAAAATGTATTTTTGTGATGAGCATTCTCTTCTTTCTTTCACGTCATTATTTCTGTCATAGAGTAATACAGTCCCTGGTTGAAAAAATCCTTCAGAAATCCACTGTTACAGCTGATTTTTTTGGATGACTAGTCTGAGTTGCAATTAAATACAGCTCTCTAGCTCATTTCCTTCCTCGTTAATTCTTCATGTTGCTTACCAACTGTTCAAGTTGGCTTCCCCTCCCAGCAACTGTTGTTCATAATTCAATTTTCCTATAGTTTCAGTTATCAGCTAGCCCAGTGATGATATTCTCCTTGATTGATTTAGAGCATTTGCAGAGATCAAAATTTCATATCTATCACCAAAAAAGTGTAGTTTTGTGCAGGCAGACTTGATAGAGCTCTGACTGGAACAGAAAACTTGGCTCTCCAAAATGTGGACAGGTGTACACAATTTTCTTCTTTTCCAGGCTGGCTCCTGTCTTTGGGCTTGGGGATGTGGAGTATGAAAGGCCAAAGGTTAAAAAATGATGGTGCTAGCAATGAGGGACGGCTAATAACAAACCATGCAATCAACCATATTGAATATTAATTCCAAGAGGGCAACTTTTGCACAGTGTGTTTTCATGTAAAAAGCAGTGATTGGCAATAGTATGCTAGATGACCTTATGGTTTGATTCAGGAAAAAGCAGCTTCCTATGTTCCATGGGTTTTATTTGGAAAGCCCATGTGGTCCAGAGGATTGTGTTACAAATTGGAATTTGAAACATGAAAGCTGAATTAGAATTTATTTACTGTTTTCACTTCTCTGGTCTGCACAGCGAGACCAGCTCTCTGCTTGCATTGTTACCCATGAAGTTATTGTCTCTCAGTCTTAGTTGCATATCTAGGAAATGAAAGTGAATGATTTATGTAATGTGTCTGCTGTGATTATGAATAGTAATTTGAATATGCTTTGTCTGTGAAAGAACTATGAAAGATAAGTCATATCTTGAGTCAGTGTACAGTACAAAATACCAGTCCCCCAAATATACACAATAAGATTATTATTATAAAAATATTTTTGGAATCTGGTATGCCTCGTGGTCTTTTGGGCCTCTGGTGTGATGCACACTCCAGTACTTTTTAGCTTTGGTGGTGTTTACTTCGCAAGCTTCTCCCATAGAGGTGACTTACTGTAAAGGACACATGAAACACTTTTTAGGGGGATGGGGAAAGAGTAAAGAGTCATTTTTCCTTTCCAAAGAAACTTTGTCATGCTGAATTTGTCCTCCCAACTATACAGGGTAAATTGTTGTTTTGACCATAATCATTTGTCACATTTGGATGATTGTATCTTGGCTTACTAAACCAAAATATGAACAAGCTTTGCTTCTTTCTTTCAATGAGTGAGTTAACAAACTAGGAAATCTTCCATTGGCCATAGTTTCCAGTTCCATCTGGACTAGGAAACTGTGGTTTCTGAAACCATTCTTTGTAGTTGTATTAATATCCTACCTTGTTCCAAAGCCATTCACTATAGTGTCTCGGCTCAGATGAACCATTAAACTTTAATTACAGAACAATTGTAAGTCTGCCCTGTGACTTGGGAGTGGCAGATGCACTGCCACATATAAAGCCCTTCTGGGGAGGGTCTTGCACCACCTATCACCATTGATAGCTCCACAATAGTCTGCACCTTTGGCAGGTGAAGCAGGAGCTTGCTTTGTGGTAGAATCACAAGTGGAGTCTGGTGGAATGAAACCTCTGTTTAATCAGAACCCCTATTAGCAGCTTAAAGCAAAATAAAAAAATAAATAAATAGAGGCAAGCAGGGGCAAGAAACTCCAGGTACTTATTATAAGCCCCATACATTTCATGGGGGGGGGATTCTTTAGCAAAGGCATGCTGATAAAAGCAACAAGAGAAACTGTAGTATCAGAATTACTGCTTTAAAAAGTGCCTTTGATAAAGGAATTGTTCTGAAATGGATCGGAATCATATTAAGCAATATTTTGTGTGTGTCCCCCCAATTCCCCCTCTTTTGGTCTGATAGTAATAGAACCCTTGAAGGTTCATTCATATCTCATGTTATTAAGCCAGTTTATAATTGTCTGAATAAGCTCATTACATCACATAGCCTTACCATTAAACTAACTAAACCTTTGTTTAGTTGTTGTCAT